>NW_027142663.1:0-195000 GCF_026170545.1 Melanerpes formicivorus | reverse complement strand
TTATGTGCTTTACTTTCTTTTCCTTCTTTTTCCTCTCTATTTTCCCCAACTTTCCTTTTTAAGTTAATTTTCCCCCCTATTTTTAAAGGTTGTTTTTTGTTGTTTTGTTTTTTTTTCCTCTGGTCTTTAAAACTTTTTCCTACGACAAATTTTTCCTCCTTTTCAAAGTTTTTCCTCTTTCAGTTTTCCCCTACCTTAAGTTCTTTAAAAGGGTTTTTTTCCCCCCCTACTTCCTCCAATTTTTCCTGCTTCCTGAGTTTCTTCCTGAAGCTTTTCTCCCTCCCTGTCTTCTTTCCTCCCACATTTAAGTTTTCCCTATCCCTATATAACATTTTTCCTGCTTTATTTAAGATTTTCCCCTATTTTTTAAACCCTTTTCCCCTCCTTTTTAAAGCTTTTCCTGCTGTGTTTTCCTACCTTGTAAAGTTTGTTTCTCCTCTTTCCAATCTCCCATTTAGTTAAGTGGTTTCCCCACACACACACTTATTAAGGCCTTTTCTTACTTTTAGAAGTTTCCCTGCTCTAATTTTTCCTGCTTTTTCAAGTTTCCTTTTCCTCCTTTTAAAAGCTTTTCCTCCTTTTAAAAGCTTTTCCTCCTTTAAGCTTTTCCTCCTTTAAGCTTTTCCTCCTTTAAGTTTTTCCTCCTTTTTAAGCTTTTCCTCCTTTTTAATCTTTTCCTCCTTTAAGCTTTTCATCCTTTAAGCTTTTCCTCCTTTTTTTCCTCCTTTTAAAGCTTTTCCTCCTTTTAGCTTTTCCTCCTTTGAGTTATTCCTCCTTTTTAAGCTTTTCCTCCTTTAAGCTTTTCCTCCTTTTTAAGCTTCTCCTTTTTTTAAGCTTTTCCTCCTTTTTTTAAGCTTTTCCTCCTTTTTTTAAGCTTTTCCTCCTTTTTTAAGAGTTTTTCCTCCTTTTTTCTCCTTTTCAAGTTGCTTTCCTCCCTTTCTGCCTTTCCCCCCCTTTCTCTCCCCCCCACCTCTCCTGTTTCCAGCTGGTTGTCTCTTTTCCTGCCTGTTGAGCAGGAAGGAGGCTTTAGAGCTCCCGAGCTTGCAGAGGCTTTTTGAGCAGTGCTGAAAGCCTCTCCAGAACCAGAAGTCCCTGAACCGGAGGTGCTCCCTCAGCCCTTTCCCTGCCACAGCACCAGCTGCAGGCAGCCTCTTCCCAGCCGCTGCTGGAGAAGGTCACAGAAGGTCTTTATCTCCGCGATGTCTGCGTTGTGCACATAAAAGAGGGGGGCCCAGGAGCTGGGGCTCTCCACTGAGAGGTGGTCCCGAGCTCTCCAGCTGCCCTGTGCCGTGGTGATGGTGCTGGGAGGCTGCTTCCAGGATGTTCTCCTTCCCAGTGCCTGGCAGCGGGAGGAGCTGCTGGGGTTGCTGGGATGCCCCCACCCTGGGGAGCGGTCTGCTGGGGGTCTCCTCGGCCCTGGCACTGCCCCTGAGGAGAGGTCTCACTGTGGCTGGCCCTCCCCTCGCCCTTTGGCCCATGGTTCTGAATCCTTGGGCGCAAAAGCTGGCGGCGTTTCCTTCTCTAGAGGCTCTCCAGACCCACCTGGATGCCTTTCCTCTGTGGCCAGCCCTTGGTGTGGCCCTACCCAGGAGGCTCCATCTGAAGATGAGGAGAAACTTCTTTGGTGTGAGGGTGCTGGAGGCCTGGAGCAGGCTGCCCAGAGAGGTTGTGGAGTCTCCTGGTGTGGAGAGCTTCCAACTCCCACACCCCAAGCCCTTCCCCCTGCCCCCCTTCTTGGCCATTGTGCTGCTGTGGGTGCCCTGCTTGAGCAGGGGGGTTGGACTGGATGACCTCCAGAAGTCCCTTCCCACCCTCCCATGCTCTGGTTCTATGATTCTATGACTGAAGACAGAAAGGCAGATAAGAGCTAACACGATTAGGTAAAATGTTGTGTTCTAACCTCTCCCAGCCTATTTTCCAACCCCCACTCCCCCCTCCCTTCCCCCTCCCCACCCCCTTTCCCTGCGAAGCTGTATAACGCCATTAACCTTCTGCTTTGATCAGGAGAGAAGGGTCCCTCCTCCAGTGCCAAAGAAGCCATCGAAAGGTCAGGTGCCACTGATCCGTGAACGCTCCCTGGAGAGCTCGCAGCGCCAGGAGGCTCGGAAGCGGCTGGTGGCCGCCAAGCGTGCGGCCTCCGTCCGCCAGAACTCCGCCACCGAGAGCGCCGAGAGCATCGAGATCTACATCCCCGAGGCCCAGACCAGGCTATGAAGGGATCCCTCCGGCCTGCAGGACTCTCTGTCTCTCTCTCTGGCAAGAGCAAGCCTCCTGTATGATCCCTGCCCCTCCTAGGCTCCCGCTCGAGGTCACCACAGAGTATTTGTTACCTCCTCCTCCTCCTCTCTCCCACCCCTAGCCCCTCTCCTCTCCCCTCCCCGTACGCAGCCACCCTGATGTTCCCAGCTGAACTCCACTGCCGGTCCTCCAAGAGGTGTCCTCTGCTCTCCCTTTTGCTTCCTGAAGGTTCTCCCCATGCCATCACAATGCTTTGTCACATGGACTGATGCAGCCACTTTTGCCTCATGTAAACCAGTAGAGTCCTTTTCATTTGATTTGGGGTTGTTTTATTGGGGGGATGGGGGTGGTTTCTGGTTGTTTTGGGGGTCCCCCCCCTCCCCTCTCTGTCTGCAACAAAGGCAGGGCTAAGCCTTCCACAACCCTGTACAGTAGATGCTCCTCACCTTCCACTCGCTCTTTTCGTTGACCTCAAGGTAGTTCTGGTGTACAGCAATATCCAACTGTAGGGGACCGTGGAGGTTTCAGTCAGGCAGGGTGATCCCCATGGACTCTGCTGTCTTCCTCACCAAGGATGGAAGGAGCTAGGACTTGGATTCCCTTTTTATTCCAAATTTTTGGGGGGGTGTTTTTTGGTTGGTTGGTTGGGAGGGGGGAGGGCTGTTTCTTCTGTTTTTTTTTTAAGCAGATGGTGCACTTTAAACCTCCAAATCATAACTTTGTCACCACTCACACACGGAGAGAGAGCTGGGGGGGGGGGGGGGGGGAGAGAGGAAGAAACCCAAATGCAAGCAAATCGATTCAGATAAATAAAATCGAGCAAAAAAACAGAAGGAAAGGAAGCAAAATGAGACAAAACAAACAAAAAATGAAGCAAAAGGAGACAAAATAGAAACAAAGTGGAAAAGCAAAAGGAGACAAAACTCAATGAGATAAAACAGAAAGAAGGGGAAAGGAAACCAAGCGCTGAAGCAAAATGAAACCAATCAAAAAGAAGGGGGAAGGAAACACAATCAATCAAAAGAAAAAGAAGGGGAAAATGAAACAAAATGAAACAAGAGAAAAGGGGGAAAAATGAAACAAAATTAAGTGGAATAAAACCAAATCAAAACGAAGGAAGAAAAAAAAGAAAGAGGAAAATGAAACAAAAGAAAGTAAAAATGAAACAAAATGAAGGGAAAATGAAACAAAACGAAGCAAAATTAAACCAAATCAAAACAAAAAGAAGGGGGGGAAAAAAAGAAGGGGAAAATGAAATGAAACAAGAGAAAGGGGGAAAATGAAACAAAATTAAGCGGAATAAAACCAAGTCAAAGCAAAAAGAAGGAAGAAAAAAAGAAAGAAGAGGAAAATGAAACAAAATGAAACAAAAGAAAGGAAAAATGAAACAAAATTAAGCAAAATAAAACCAAATGGAAACAAAAAGAAGGGAAAAAAAAAGAAGGGGAAAATGAAGCAAAAGAAAGGAAAAAATGACACAAAAGAAAGGAAAAATGAAACAAAATTAAGCAAAATAAAACCAAATGGAAACAAAAAGAAGGGAGAAAAAAGAAGGGGAAAATGAAATGAAACAAAAGAAAGGAGAAATGAAACAAAATTAAGCAAAATAAAACCAAATCAAAACAAAAACAAAAAAAAGGAAAGAAGGGGAAAATGAAACAGAACAAAATGAACCAAAAACCAACCAAAAAAGGAAGGGAAAATGCGACAGAATGAAACCAAGCAAAACAAAATGAAACCAAACCAACATGAAAGGAAATGACACCAAACCAATCCGAATTCAACCAAGACAAAACCCAACCCAACCAACCCAATCCACCCCACAGCTCTGGGATGTGAAGCAGCGGAAGCGCGTCCCCAGGGCCGGAAGAGCTGCCAGGGCAGGGGGGGAAGCTGCACAAACTGCCACATTTTTTCCTCTCACCGCGCTCAGCACCTCTCTGAAACGCAACACCACAAACGGAAGCCAACCCTTTCGGTCAGCAGAGGATTGCCAATTCGATCTTCCAGGGGAAATCAGCTCATTTTTGAAAGGCAATAAAAACCAACAGACCAACAGCAAGCGGGAAGGAAGGAGATCAGAAGCAACGACACAGCTTGAAGAGGTAACACCTTTAGAACCAACAACAACAACGAAGAAAGAGAGAGAAAAAGGCTTTTTCTTGTCCGAGTGTTCTGACTTTTTAAAGCTGTACTGTACTGTCAACTCCTCTTGTATTGTATTGTATGGATTATATTGGTTTAAAAAAAAAACACAAAAAAAAGAGAAAAAAAAAGCAAAAAAAAAAAAGAAACTCTGAAAGAAAGAAAAACAAACAATCAAACAAAAAAAATCTTGGGTTTTGTCGATGTCTTAATCTTGGTGGTGGGACCTCCCGAGCTCACACGGCCACGCAGGGACAACCCGCAGGGAAAGGCCTCTGATGCTTTGCCAGGCCAGGCTTGGCTTTGCCAGCTTGTCACCCACTGGTCCACACCTAGGAGTAAGCTCCTGACTCGGCCTCCTCCTCCGGAGAGCATCAAACACCCACTCCAACAAAGAACGGGAAAGTGCTTTGCACAAGTTCTGGGATCGACATGGACTTCACTCTTCTCCACCACCACGAGCCTGCCTACCCTGGCATCCATCACTAACCGCATCCACCCCGAGTAGCTCATTAACCGCGGGGAGGAAGGGCAGCCGGCAGGGCTGGAGAGCAGCTGGAGAAATCAGCCCCTGCCTGTCCGCCCACCCTCCAGCCACCCCCGCTTGAGGCAGGAGCTGATCCTCCAGCTCCTCCCGGCGGGATGGAGGATGCTGCTCTGACCGCGCCGTGCCCCGACTCTCTTGTGCCAACGTTAGGAAAGCTGTGTCAGGCACTGGGGTGAGCGTGAGTGTGTGCACACGCGTGTCTCACTGGCCCCTGCTGCTGCCAGCAGGATCAGCTGCTGAGCACAGTGGGCTCAGGCTCCATGGTGATGCTTTCTGGACCCTTGCTGCCGCACCCCGCGCAGCCTTTGCCCCATCTGCCAGGGCGGCGTTAAGGTGGAATGGGGGGAAGGAAGGCAGTGGCTTTCTGCCCCCCGTGAGGACAGGCACAGGGTGCGGGCTGTACCCTGTTTAACCTCTAGGGATGGTCCCGCTGGTGGCCAGCCCTGCTGCACGGGGAGTGGGTGGCCTTGGTTCTGCAGCTTGCACGGAGCCACGTTGCAAAGCGTCCTGGAGAAGCGAAGCTCTTGGTCCAAGGGGGCCGCGGAGCCCACGCCAGACAGCTTCGTTTTTCCTCGGACATCATAGCCAGGTGCTGATTGAATTGGGATTGAATAAAGCAGGAGAGGTGAAAGGTTCTGGCAGCAGGGACTTTCAGGGGGAGCCTCCTGAAACCACTCGAGAATTTGCTACCTCTCAAAGCCATTTGATGATCTGAGCTACGTCTTTCGAAAACAGGGCACAGAAAAAAAACCAACCCCACCCAACAAAACAAAAACAAACCAACCCATCTCTTACTGCTGTGGTTTACAAGATAAGGGCTAACCATTTAATATATATATATATATATATATTAAAAACAAACAAACAAAGGACTTTTAACTCACAACAACTCCAGTGTAACCTTTGAGGGCTTTTGTGTTAACCAGAGCTTCCTGAGCACCTGGCAGACCAAAAGCGCCTTGGTTTCCCTCTTGCAGGACATTGACAGTGCCAACTGCCACCTCTGGGTCTTTGGGAGCATTTCTAAGCCCTAGGGAGTGGGAATTCTTTGGAACTCATTTGTACTCAACCTATATACTCAAAGCAGTAACCTGGGTGAGAGTCTGCCTCCCCCCACCCCTGGCGTCGCCTTGACCGCGTAGTGAAGGAGGAGCTGAGGCTTGCGGTTGCCAAGTGGCTACAGAAAATGTGTAGACACCCTCACCCCCCCCCTCCCCCACCCTGTAAGGAACCCCAACAAGCAGCAGAGCAAAGCCTCTCCCCTCTTGCACCTGGCAAGCTGGCATTTCTCTATGCCCCACAAGGTTTTTCCCTTCCAGCTTGAGAGGAACTTCAGCCTCAGCTGAGGGCCTGCTGGAGGCTCTGGCACTGGAGGCGGTGCCCTGATGTTTGTTTAGGGTTTTTTATAGCAAAGTCTTAGCCAAACCCAGAAGAATCCAGCCCAGAAGGCCACTTGGTTTACCACTCGCCTCACCTACCCGTGCCAGCACCACTCAGCTGGCTCCATCAGCTGGCTCAGCACCAGCTTTGCACCTGGTTTGAGTCTGACCTGCCCAGTGTCAATCCAAAAATGCCTCTGTTCTGTTTCACTTTGGGACTAAACAATTGCTGCTGCTGCTGCTGCTTCTTTTCTCCTGATGCTTCTTTCCTCGTTTTTCTTACTTTTCTTCTCCTTCTCCTTTTCTCCTTCTCCTTTTCTCCTTCTTCTTTTCTCCTTAGCCTTCTCCTCTTCCTTCTTCTCCTTTTGCTCCTTCCCCTTCTCCTTTTCCTTTTGTCCTTCTCTTTCTTCTCCTCCTTCTTCTCCTTTTGCTCCTTTCCTTCTCCTTATTCTTATTTTATTCTTCTTCCTATTTTCCTTCTTTTTCTACTTCTTCTTGTCATTCATCTTCTCCTTCCTCTCTTGCTCCTCCTTTTCCTTCTTCTTCTTCTCCTTCCTCTTCTGCTCCTTCTTCTTCTCCTTCCTCCCCTGCTCCCCTTCCTCTCCTGCTCCTCCTCCTTTTCCTTCTTCTTCTTCTCCTTCCTCTCCTGCTCCTCCTTCTTTTCCTTCTTCTTCTCCTTCTCCTTCCTCTTCTCCTTTCTCTACTGCTCTTCCTTCTTTTCCTTCTTCTTCTCCTTCTCCTTCCTCTTCCCCTTTCTCTACTGCTCCTCCGTCTTTTCCTTCTTCTCCTTCCTCTCCTGCTCCTCCTTCTTTTCCTTCTTCTCCTTCCTCTCCTCCTTTCTCTCCTGCTCCTCCTTCTTTTCCTTCTTGTCTCCTTTTCTCCTTCAGGGGAAATTTTAATGGGGGGGGGTGGGGTAAGAGAGAGAAAGAGAGGAAAAAAAAGTTGGTTTCATCTCCTGCTTGGAGAGCTTCAGATTACAACAATTAAGAACAACAACAACAAAGAGGTATCGATTCTATTTTTTTTGCAGATGTTGCCATTATTATTATGAATAATAATAATAAATTACTAATTTTTTTTTTTTTAAGAAAAAATGAAGAAATGAGTTAAAGCTTTTTGATCTTTGCAAAGGGAAAGAGAAGTCAACTTCTTTGTGCTGTAGCTGCCTCGATTTGTTGGTGGTTTGCCCCTCACTGTGCACTGTCCCTCGACTTTAAAGCTGTATCTCTGTGAAGTTTCTTGGGTTGATTTGGGGGTTGGGGTTGGGTTGGGGTTGGGCCTTTTTTTTTGTTGTTGTTGTTGTTGGTTTGATTTGAGGGTTTGGGGGGTGGGGTTTTTTTAACTGTTATTATTATTAGCATTGTTATTATTATTATTATAGTTGTTATTATTATTGTTGTTGTTGTTACTATAAAAAATGGTGCAAAGGACTATTAGAAGTGACCAGAAGGTAAATTGTTCACCTCCAACCCCATCCCCAGCTGTGGTTTTTGGAGCTGTTTGGTTTGTTTCCAAATACACCACTCTGATATAATAATAATAATAATAATAATAATAATAATAATAATAATAATAATAATAATAACAACAACAACAACAACAACAACAACACTTTTTCAAACCCTTTAGGTAGGGGGAAGAGGTTTTTCTTTCAGGCTGCTTTGAAGGGGTTTTTCTTTGGTGTGTGTCTGTGGGAGGGGGAAGGTTTTGCACAGGATGCTCTGGGTTCTGGTTTGTGCGTGGACAGGGAAAATGTAAATACAGATGAATGCTTCCCCCCCCCCCCCCCCCAACGGTGTAAAACAAAGCAAAACCAAGCAAAACAAAACAAACCAACAACCAAACAAAAAGAGTAAATGAATTAATAAAAGGATTAATGCACTGCTTGTACAGAGCTGTGGGTGTCCGGTGCTTGTCTGTCCTCCCAGAGCCGCCGCCAAGGGTTGTCCTTTGCCGTGGTCAGCCACCCCAGGAAGAGTCCTTCTCATAAGCTGCTTAAGGTTGAGGCTACAAAGCCTCCTCTGAAGCCCTGGCAGTGCTCAGAGTTATTCATAAAAATCCTGGAATGGGTTGGAAGGGTCCTTAAGGATCATCCAGTCCCAAACCCCTGCCACCCCCCCGCTTCCCCACCATGAGCAGGGACACCTGCCAGGAGAGAAAGCTGCTCAAAGTTTGGTGTAAAAGTTGCCCTCAGCAGGGTCTGGAGAGTCAGCAAAGCCTCCTTGGACATCAGGGGAAAAAAATAATAGGACCATGAGGAATAATTTAGAATCATAGAATCAATAAGGGTGGAATAGACCTCAGAGATCATCCAGTCCAAGCTGGCACCCAACACCTCCTGACAACTAAACCATGGCACCAAGGGCCACATCCAATCCCCTCTTGAACACCTCCAGGGATGGAGACTCCACCACCTCCCTGGGCAGCACATCCCAAGAGCCAATCTCTCTGGCCGGGAAGAACTTTCTCCTCACCTCCAGCCTGAACCTCCCCTGGCACAGCTTGAGACTGTGTCCTCTTGTTCTGCTGCTGGCTGCCTGGGAGAAGAGCCCAACCCCCACCTGGCTCCAACCTCCCAGCAGGGAGTTGCAGAGAGCAAGAAGGTCTCCCCTGAGCCTCCTCTTCTCCAGGCTAAGCAACCCCAGCTCCCTCAGCCTCTCCTCACAGGGCTGTGCTCCAGACCCCTCCCCAGCTTTCTTGCCCTTCTCTGGACACCTTCCAGCAGCTCAACCTCTTTCCTAAGCTGAGGAGCCCAGAGCTGGACACAGGACTCAAGGTGTGGCCTGAGCAGTGCTGAGCACAGGGCAGAAGGACTTCCCTGCTCCTGCTGGCCACACTCTTCCTGCTGCAGGCCAGGATGCCCTTGGCCTTCTTGGCTGCCTGGGCACACTGCTGCCTCATGTTCAGCTGCTCTCCACCATACCCCCAGGTCCCTCTGTGCCTGGCTGCTCTCAGCCACTCTGCCCCCAGCCTGTAGCTCTGCCTGGGGTTGCTGTGGCCAATGTGTAGAACCTGGCACTTGGATGTGTTCAATCTCCTGCCCTTGGCCTCTGCCCATCTGCCCAGCCTGGCAAGGTCCCTCTGCAGAGCTCTTCTGCCCTCTAACAGCTCAACTCCTGCCCCCAGCTTGCTGTCAGCTGCACATTTCTGCCCCCAAAGGGTTGTCCAGGCCTGGTCCAGGCTGCCCAGGGCAATGGTGGAGTCCCCATGCCTGGAGGGGTTTCCAAGCCCTGGAGCTGTGGTGCTGGGGGCCATGGGTTGGTGGTGCCCTGGCAGTGCTGGGGTAAGGGTTGGCCTCAATGGTCCTCGAGGTCTCTCTCCAAGCCAAACAATCCAACGATTCTATGGCTTCCTGACCTCACCTCCTGGCCTCTCCTGCTTTGCTGCACAGGGGAAGCTCAAAGCTCTTTGACTGCCACCCCAGCAGCCTGCACACCACCCCTGAGGGCCTGTGCCAAGGCATCCATCCAGGCTGTGCAAACAGCGCCGGGAGCGAGCCTGGCACAGCTGGCAGTGCCCGGCGGCCACTACAGAGCCTGCCCCAGGGGCTGGGTTAATGTTCCAGCAGGCTGCACTTTGAGCCTGCCCCAGGCTGGTCCTGCCCCACCTGCCCTTCAGAGAGTTGTCTCCACCAGCACCTTGGGTGCCTGGGCTCAGGGCTGCCCACGCCCTGCAGCAGGGCTGCCTAAGGCAGCGGTGGAGGCACCAACTCTGCAGCGGTTTCAAAGCCCTGGAGGTCAAGGGATCTGGAGGGGCTGCCAGCCCATGGCTCAAGATGGGGCACTGCGTGCCCAGGTGGCCAAGAAGACCACCAGCAGCCTGGCCTGGAGCAGCAATGGTGTGGGCAGCAGGAGCAGGGCAGGGATTGTCCCCCCCGGGCTGGGCACTGGGGAGACCACAGCTTGAGTGCTGGGTTCAGCTCTGGGCTCCTCACCCCCAGAAGGACTTTGAGAGGCTGGAGCAGGGCCAGAGAAGAGCAACAGAGCTGGGGAAGGGTCTGGAGGGCAGGGCTGGGGAGGAGCAGCTGGAGGTGTTCTCTGTTTTAAGGGGAGGCTGACACCAGAGGGCTCAGCTGGAGGCTCCTGGCCTCACAGACTCAGAGGGTTCTGTTTATTTACAGGCTGGACTTGGGGATCTCTGAGGTCTTTTCCCACCTTACTGATTCTGTCATAGACTCACCCAAGGGCTTGGGCTGGAAGGGACCTCAAAGCTCATCTAGTCCCAACCCCCCTGCCAGGGGCAGGGACACCTCCCCCCAGCACAGCTTGCTCAAGGCCTCATCCAGCCCAGCCTGGAACTCCTCCATGAAGGGGACAGACACAGCCTCCCTGGGCAGCCTGTGCCAGAGTCTCCTCACCCTCCCTGGGGAGCACCTTTGGTGTCCACCAGCCTCAGGCTGCTTTCATTTGTCCTGTGAGCAGCCTCCTCCTGCCAGCTGCAGAGGGCAAAGGTTCTGTTGCCTTTGTAGTGGAAGAGTTCAGGGCCGGATTCTGCTTATCACAAGGAGTAGTAAAGTACAGGGAGCAGAGAGGGTGCTGGGTCACAGCTAGCAGCCAGCAGGAGAAGCCAAACACCAGCAGCAGAACCACCCCTGCCCAGCTGGGGCAGGGCTGTCCCACATTCTGGAGGCCACAGCCCAGGCCCTGCCTCCTCTGAGCGTGGCTTAGGAGAAGCTCCAGGTGGAGACTGGGACACTGCATGGCTTCTCCTGGCATGGCATGGCATGGCACCAGGGAATGCCATAATGGGCTGGAAGGGACCCCCAGAGATCACCCAGTCCAACCCCCCTGCCAGAGCAGCATCACCCAGGGCAGGGCACCCAGGAACACATCCAGGGGGAGGAGGAGATGCCACAGCCTCGCTGGGCAGCCTGCTCCAGTGATGGACCCTGGCATGGCTGCCAGAGCAGCCAAGAGATGCAGGAGCTCAGCCTGCAAAGTTCAGCCTGGAGAAGGCTCCAGGGAGACCTCAGAGCAGCCTTCCAGTACCTGAAGAGGCTCCAGGAGAGCTGGGGAGGGACTTTGGACAAGGGCTGGGAGTGACAGGATGAAGGACAATGGCTTTGAGCTGGGAGAGGGCAGATTGAGACTGGAGCTGAGGAAGAAGTTCTTCAGTGCCAGGGTGCTGAGCTTCTGGAACAGGCTGCCCAGGGAGGCTGTGGCTGCCTCCTGCCTGGGGGTGCTGCAGGCCAGGCTGGATGAGGCCCTGAGCAGCTGAGTCTGGCTGAGAGGTGTCCCTGGGCATGGCAGGGGGTTGGAGCTGGATGATTTTTGAGGTGACCTCCAGCCCAAGGCAGGCTGTGAGCCCAGGAACCCTGCCCTCCTGCCAGCCAGCTGCAACATGCAAATTCAAGTACATCAGTGAAGGACCAAAGTCCAGCAGAGTGTCCCTTGGCCTACACACCACAGACACAACCACAGCAGAGGGGAGCAAAGGATCATAGGCAGAAAGCTCTTCACTTGGAGGCTGTGCAGCCTGCAGCAGAGCAGCCCCAGAGGGGAGCTGAGCAGTGCTCAGCAAGAGCTGAAGGAGCTGTGGGGGGCAAGAGGCTGGGGCCAGGCTCTGCTGAGTGGTGCCCAGGGCCAGGCCAAGGGGCAAGGGGCAGAGCCTGGCAGGCAGGAGGTGGCAGCTGAGCAGGAGGAGAAAGTGGTTTGGGGGGAGGCTGCTGGAGGCCTGGAGCAGGCTGCCCAGAGAGGTTGTGGAGTCTGCTGGTGTGGAGAGCTTCCAACCCCCCCTGGGCACTGTGCTGCTGGGCAGGGTGCTGGGGGGGCCCTGCTGGAGCAGGGCTGGGGCTGGGGCAGCTCCAGGGGTCCCTTCCCATGCTGGGATTTGGGGATTCTCTGCTTCCTTTACTCTTTGGCAGGAGCTGTTGCCCTGGGCCAGGGTTTGGACACCAGCTGTCATGCTTTGGATGTGGGGATGGAGCCCCACCCCAGGCTCTCCACAAGGTTTGGGTGTTGGGGACAGGTCCTCTGACCCCCAGTGCCAGCTCCCCCCTGGCATCTGCCCAGCTGCTGGGCTGCATCCTGGCCGTGGCTGTGCTCAGCCTTGGCTGGCTCTGACGCACTCTTGGCTCTCCTCAAGGTTCCCAGAGACATTCCTCTGCCTCCTTATCTGCAGGTCCCCCCCTCCCACCCCACCCCAGCCTGGGCAGCAGTGCTCATGGCAGTCCCGAGGCCAGAGGTGGGAGCTGTTGTGGCTACCCTGGAGGCAAACCCAGCCCAGGGACTGAGGTCAAAAGCTGGGCTTGGAAATGCCCCCAGGGCAGCTCCCAAACACTCCAGCAGCCAGACCCAGGCTTGCACAGCTGGGTGCTGAGCAGTGAGGAGCAGGCTGGTGGGCATAGGGGGGTGTCAGCAGTGCCCAGCTGCCAGGCAGGACCTGAGAGCCCCAGCAGCAGCTGCCTGGCCTCCTGGCCAAGGGCAGTGATGCCCTGGGAGGGGGCATGAAGATGAGCGTGGCCAGAAGGGTGAGGGAGGTTCTGCATCTGAGCAGCCTACAGAAGCTCGGGGACAGCCTTCAGGGCCAGGGCTGCTGCTGTGGTGACAAGTGCCAGCTGGCAAGGAGAGGGTGGTGAGAGGCCTGGTTGGGTGCAGGCAGGGAGTGAAGGGGCTGTGCTCTGCAGGGGTCAATCCCTGCACTCACAGCAGGTATCTGCAGGAGGCTTTTGAACACATTCCACCAGCTAAGGGAAGAAAGGCTCCTGAGGAAGCCCTTGGAGAAAGCTGGCAGCACATGAGTGGAAATGCCTTGGCTGAACCCAAGCCAGCTGCACTGAGCACCAAGAATGAGCTGCTGCAGCAACCACCTGAGCAGGGCTCCTCAGGGTGACCTGACCTGACCTTGCCTGGAGCCTGGTACAGCAATGCCTGCTGCTCACTCCCCTGGGGGCACAGCCAGGACCAGGACCCGGTGCTGGAGCTAGAAACACCAGCAGTGGAAACAAACCCAGGCCCTCTGCTCCTGACAGCGCCTGAGAGCTTCTGTCCCTGCTTCTCTCTGCAGCCACACAGCATGGCCCAGGACAGGGTGGGTTGGGAAAGGACCTCTGGAGCTGCCCCAGCCCAGCCCCAGCCCTGCTCCAGCAGGGCCCCCCCCAGCACCCTGCCCAGCAGCACAGTGCCCAGGGGGGGTTGGGAGCTCTCCACACCAGCAGACTCCACAACCTCTCTGGGCAGCCTGCTCCAGGCCTCCAGCAGCCTCCCCCCAAACCACTTTCTCCTCCTGCTCAGCTGCCACCTCCTGCCTGCCAGGCTCTGCCCCTTGCCCCTGGGCACCACTCAGCAGAGCCTGGCCCCAGCCTCTTGCCCCCCACAGCTCCTTCAGCTCTTGCTGAGCATTGCTCAGCTCCCCTCTGGGGCTGCTCTGCTGCAGGCTCTCAGCCCCAGGGCTCTCAGCCTTTGCTGCTGCCAGAGCTGCTCCAGGCCCCTCAGCAGCTCTGCAGCCTCCCCTGGGCTCTCTCCAGCAGCTCTCTGTCTCTCTGGCACTGGGGAGCCCAGCACTGGACCCAGCACAGCAGCTGTGGCCTCAGCAGGGCAGAACAGAGGGGCAGGAGAAGCTGCCTTGGCCTGCCCAGCACAGAAAGCAGAAGTCCCTGCTCTGGAGGAGGAAGATGTCCTTTTGCTGATGCACAGGGGCTGAGCTGTTTGCTGGGAGCAGGGTCTGCTGCTGAGGTTGGTTCAGCAAGGACCAGCTGGCTTGCAAGCAGCCCCCCAGCAATGCCCACCCCAGCCATGGGCAGGATGTGCCCTGCTGCCTGGGCAGCTTGCAGGAGATGACAGAGGGAGAGGTCCACCAAGGACTGAGACCAGAAGTGCAAAAGAAAACAGAAGACACTGGGCACAAGGTCAGGCAAGCAGAAGGCTGCAGGCAGGAAGAGGAAGTGAAATCACAAACTGTCAGAGTAGCTGCAGGCTTTCCCCAGGAGAAGGGGCAAGGGGGGAGGTTCAGAGAGGCATGGAATGAGTTGGGTTGGAAGGGATCTCAAGGATCATCCAGCTCCATCCCCCTGCCATGGGCAGGGACACCTCCCCCAGGTTGCTCCAGGCTCCATCCAGCCTGGCCTTCAACACCTCCAGGGAAGAGGCAGCCGCAGCTTCTCTGGGCAACCTGTGCCAGTGCCTCACCACCCTCAGGAGGAAGAATCTCCTCCTCATGTGGGGCTGGAAGGGACCCTCCAAGGGCATCTTATCCAACCCCCTGCAGGCAGCCAGGACACCTCCAGCCAGAGCAGGCTGCCCAGGGACACAGCAAGGCTGAGCTTGAAGGTCTCCGGGGATGGGGACTCAAAGCCTTGCTACTAAGAGCAGCCTGAGAAAGGATCTGCTCAGTGCCTCTCAACACCTCAAGGGCAAGACCAAAGCTTCCAAACCTGCACCAAAGGGCACCCAAAGCCCTTGGAGAAGAACCATCCAGGCCACAGGGGGACCTCTGCTGACCAACCTGTCCCTCGACATTGACCTCAGGTGCATTGCTGTTTGATTTTGTAATAAGCCATGGGAAAGCAAAGCAAACCACACACACACACCCCCCAAAAACAACCAACATCAAAACATCCCCCCAAAAAAATCAAAACACAAAATCAAAGACAAAACCAAAATACCACATCAAACCACCAAAACCCAATCAAAACACACACACACAAAATTAAAACATCAATACCAGAACACACACAAAAAAATTAAAATCAAAAGAGCAAAAAAAATCAAAAGAGCAAAAAAAATCAAAACAAAAAATCAAAAGAGCAAAAAAATCAAAAGAGCAAAAAAAAATCAAAACAGAAAAAAATCAAAACAGCAAAAAAATAATAAATCAAAAGAGCAAAAAAAATCAAAAGACCAAAACAAATCAAAACAAAAAATCAAAAGAGCAAAAAAAATCAAAAGAGCAAAAAAAATAAAAACAGAAAAAAAATAATAAATCAAAAGAGCAAAAAAAAATCAAAAGAGCAAAAAAATCAAAAGAGCAAAAAAACTCAAAAGAGCAAAAAAAAAATCAAGAGAAAAAATCAAAAGAGCAAAAAAAATTCAAAAGAGCAAAAAAAAATCAAAAGAGCAAAAAAATCAAAACAGCAAAAAAATAATAAATCAAAAGAGCAAAAAAAAATCAAAAGAGCAAAAGAAAAAATAAAAACAGCAAAAAAATTCAAAACCATAAAAAACCAAAACACAAAAAAAAATTAAAGCACACACAAAAAATTAATCAAAACACACAAAAAAATTCAAAACACAGAAAAATCAAAACAGCAGGAAAAAAAACCCTAAAAAAAACTAAAACTAAAAAAAAATAAAAAAATCAAAGCACACAGAGAAAAAAAAACAAAACATACAAAAAAATCAAAACACACACAAAAAAAAAATCAAACCAGCAAGAAAAAATCAAAACACAGAAAAAACAACACAGAAAAAAATTAAAAACACCAGGAAAAAAATCAAAACCACAAAAATCAAAACACCAAAAAAAAATCAAAACACAGAAAAATCAAAATAGCAAAAAAAACTCAAAACACCAGAAAAAAAATCAAAACACCAAAAAACAAAAATAGAAACCACCACAAAAAAATCAAAACACAGAAAAAATCAAAATAGTAAAAAAAAATCAAAACAGCAGGAAAAAAAGCAAAGCACACACGCAAAAAAACCAAAACACACCAAAAAAATCAAAGCACAGAAAAATCAAAGCCACCAAAAAAAATCAAAACCACAAAAATCACACCACCAAACAAAATCAAAACACAGAAAAAGTCAAAATAGCAAAAAAAGTCAAAACACCAGAAAAAAAGTCAACACACCAAAAAAAAAATCAAAACACAGAAAAATCAAAAGAGCAAAAAAACCAAAATCAAAACAGCAGAAAAAAATTGAAACCCCCCCCAAAAAAACAAAACATCAAAAAAAATCAAAGCACACCCACAAAAAAAATCAAAACATACAAAAAAATCAAAATACCAAAAAAAGTCAAAACCACAAAAAAAATTGAAACCACAAAAAAAAATCAAAACACCAGAAAAAAATCAAAGCACACACACAAAAAAAATCATAACACACCACATAAATCAAAACACAGAAAAATCAAAACACAAAAAAATCAAAACACAAAAATATAAAAAAAAATTAAAAATCAAAACAAAAAAATCAAACCCCCCAAAAAAATTAAAAACCACAAAAATCAAAACACAAAAAAAATCAAAACACAGAAAAATCAAAATAGCAAAAAACCCAAAACACCAGAAAAAAATTAACACACAAAAAAATCAAAACCACAAAAAAGCCACAAAAAAATCAAAACACCAGAAATCAAAACACAAAAAAATCAAAACACACACCAAAAAAATAAACAAAACACACCCAAAAAATCAAACCACACAAATATCAACACAGAAAAATCAAAACACCAGAAAAAATCAAAACCACCCCCAAAAAAACAAAACACAGAAAAATCAAACTAGCAAGAAAATTCAAAACACCAGAAAAAAATCAAAGCAGATGCAAAAAGCACACAAAAAATTCAAACCACAGAAAAATCAAACCAGCAAATTGAAATGAAAACACCAGAAAAAAAATCAAAGCAGACACAAAAAAATATAATCAAAACACACCTAAAAAAAAAAATCAAAACACAGAAAAATCAAAACACACCAAAAAATAAAAACCCTAAAAAATCAAAACCCAAAAAAAATCAAAACCCAGAAAAAATCAAAACCCAAAAAAATCAAAACCCAAAAAAAACCCCACCAAAAAATCAAAACCCACCAAAAAAAAAATCAAAACCCACCAAAAAAGCAAAACTCCAAAAAATCAAAACCCAAAAAAAATCAACACCCACCAAAACAGCAAAACTCCAAAAAAATCAAAACCCACCAAAACAGCAAAACTCCAAAAAATCAAAACCCAAAAAAAATCAAAACCCACCAAAAAAGCAAAACCCAAAAAAATCAAAACCCACCAAAACAGCAAAACTCCAAAAAATCAAAACACACCAAAAAATCAAAACCCCAAAAAAATCAAGACCCCAAAAAATCAAAACCCCAAAAAATCAAAATGCACCAAAAAATCAAAACCCAAAAAAACTCAAAATCCACCAAAAAATCAAAACTCCAAAAAATCAAAACACCCTAAAAAATCAAAACCCCCAAAAAATCTACACAGAAAAATCAAAACACCAAAAAATCAAAACACCAAAAAATCAAAACACCAAAAAATCAAAACACCAAAAAATAAAAACCCATCAAATAATCAAAACCCCAAAAAATCAAAACACCAAAAAAGTTAAAACACAGAAAAATGAAAACACCAGAAAAAAAGTCAAAACCGCCCAAAAAAATGCCCAAAAGCACCCAAAACAAAATCAAAGCCACCAAAAACCCCCTCAACCCCCACCAAAAGAATCAAAACGCAAAATCAAAGACAAAACCAAAATCCCAAAGCAAAACCACCCCCAAAAAAGTCAAAACGCCCCCAAAAAAACTCAAAACGTCCCCAAAAAATCCAAGCCCCAACTCCAAAGGCTGAACCCAAAGCCCAACCAACCCAATCCTTCGTTTTCACCTTGAAGGCTGAAGGCAGTGGCTGAGCAGAGCCCTAACCAAGGCTCCAGAGAGCAGAGGCTGAGCCCTTCTGAGGAGAGGGAGAAGAAGAGAGGGAGAAGAAGAGAGGGAGAAGAAGAGAGGGAGAAGAAGAGAGGGAGAAGAAGAGAGGGAGAAGAAGAGAGGGAGAAGAAGAGAGGGAGAAGAAGAGAGGGAGAAGAAGAGAGGGAGAAGAAGAGAGGGAGAAGAAGAGAGGGAGAAGAAGAGAGGAAGAGAAGAGAGGAAGAGAAGAGAGGAAGAGAAGAGATGACACGAGGTTGGAAGAGACCTTCAAGATCATCCTGTCCAACCCATCAACCAATCCAACACCACCTAAACAACTAACCCATGGTACCAAGCACCCCAGCAAGTCTCCTCCTCCTCCTCCTCAGAGCTGGGCAAGGGCTGGCTGGGGGAGGTCTGGAGCCACCTGGGCCAGTGGAAGCTGTCCCTGCGCAGGGCAGGGGGGTTGGAAGTGGATGGCTTGCCAAGTCCCTCCCAACCCAACCCGCTCCCTGACTCTCTGAAGCCGCAAGGCACAGAGCCCCAACCAGCGCAGACCCTGCGGGCTGAAGGCTGCGGTTTTCCTCCTCGCAGCCATCTCCTTCGCATCACCTCACGCTCTCCTGCTCCACCGGTCCCTTCCCCCAGCAGACAACTGCTTTGTTTGGAAAGGATTAGCAGGAACTGGGCATTTTTCTTCCCCCCCGCAGGTCTCAAGTTTCAGGGCTGTTGGAAGGAGAAGGGTGGGGGAGCGACACCTGAGTCAGTTGAAACCTGAGCTGCAACTCCTCACATTTTTCAGGAACAAGTCATCTGCAGAGCCAAGGCCTCCTCTGAAGGGTCACCTGCTGCCCACAACGCAGCACAGCCCTCCTGAGGCTTGGCCACAGGCTGCCAGGGCAGGCAGTGGTGGCTGGAGGTGAGCCAGGGGGTGCCCAGGTGGCCAAGAAGGCCACTGGCAGCCTGGCCTGGAGCAGCAGGAGCAGGGCAGGGATTGTGCCCCCTGGACTCAGCACTGGGGAGACCACAGCTTGAGTGCTGGGTTCAGTTCTGGGCTCCTCACTGCAAGAAGGACCTTGAGAGGCTGGAGCAGGGCAACAGAGCTGGGGAAGGGTCTGGAGAAGAGGGCTGGGGAGGAGCAGCTGAGGGAGCTGGGGGTGCTCAGTGTGGAGGAGAGGAGGCTGAGGGAGACCTCATTGCTCTCTGCAGCTCCCTGAGAGGAGGCTGGAATGAAGTGGGGATTGGGCTCTGCTCCCTAGGAAAAGTGATGGGAGAAGAGGAAATGGCCTCAAATTGCCCCAGGGCAGCTTTAGGTTGGACATGAGGAAAAACTTCCTGACTGAAAGGGTTCTCCAGGCCTGGCCCAGGCTGCCCTGGGAGGTGGCTGCATTCATCCCTGGAGGTGTTTCCCAGAGGCAGAGTTGTGGTCCTGAGGGCCATGGGGCAGCCCCAAGCCTTGGTGGAGTTAGAGAAGGGTTGGAGGGGGTGAGCTGAAAGGTCCTTTCCAACCCAAACCAACCAGTTCTGTCCTGCAGCACATCTGGCAGCCAAAAGCTGCAATTCTCAGAGGGGTCAAGACACCCTCCTGAAATTTGGTGATTTGCCACCCAGTTCCCTTTGACCTCTTTATGAGATGTCCACAGGAGATGGACAGATGGACAGGTCCTCCTGGCTGGCTTTTCAGCATTCCTGCAGCCACCTGACCAACAGCTCCTGCTCCTGCGAGCCAAACCTAGCTGGGATGAACTCAACAATACTCCTGCCTTCCATTGGCTTCACAGATTGGGCTGGAAGGGGCCCCCCAAGGGCACCCAGGCCAAGCCCCTGCAGGCACAGGGACAGCTCCAGCCAGAGCAGGCTGCCCAGGGACACAGCCAGGCTGAGCCTGAATGGCTCCAGGGATGGAGCCTCAACCCCTCCCTGGGCAGCCTGTGCCAGTGCCTCCCCAGCCTCCCTCTGCAGAGCTTCCTCCTGATGTCCAACCTGACCCTGCCCTGCTCCACTCCCAACCCCCTGCCCCTCCTCCTGTCCCCACAGCCCCTCCTGAGCAGTCCCTCCCCAGCCTGCCTGCAGCTCCCCTGCAGGTATTGCAGTGCAGCTCTGAGCTCTCCCTGCAGCCTTCTCTCCTGCAGGCTGCACAGCCCCAGCTCCCAGCCTGGCCCCACAGCAGAGTTGCTCCAGCCTCTCAGCAGGCCCCTGTGTCTCTTGTGATGGGGGTCCCACAGGTGGGGACAGCCCTGCAGCTGAGGTCTCCCCAGAGCAGAGCAGAGGGGCAGGATCCTCTCTCCAGCTCTGGCCACACTGCTTTGGCTGCAGCCCAGGCTGCCCTTGGCCTCCTGTGCTGCTGGCTCCTCTCCAGCTTCTCACCCACCAGTAGGACCATGTGGGGGAGAAGGGGAAGGGGAGAGAGAGAGGGGAGAAGGGGAAGGGGAGAGAGAGAGGGGAGAAGGGGAAGGGGAGAGAGAGAGGGGAGAAGGGGAAGGGGAGAGAGAGAGGGGAGAAGGGGAAGGGGAGAGAGAGAGGGGAGAAGGGGAAGGGGAGAGAGAGAGGGGAGAAGGGGAAGGGGAGAGAGAGAGAGAGAGGGGAGAAGAGGAAGGGGAGAGAGAGAGGGGAGAAGGGGAAGGGGAGAGAGAGAGGGGAGAAGGGGAAGGGGAGAGAGAGGGGAGAAGGGGAAGGGGAGAGAGAGGGGAGAAGGGGAAGGGGAGAGAGAGAGGGGAGAAGGGGAAGGGGAGAGAGAGAGGGGAGAAGGGGAAGGGGAGAGAGAGAGGGGAGAAGGGGAAGGGGAGAGGGGGGAAGGGGAGATCTGAGCCTTTGCTGAGTGAAGTAGGTGGCTGTGAAGCTCCTGCTGAAGCTGCAGCTGCAAACAAACTACTCTGTGCTTCCATTTGTAAAGAAAATATGTTTATTACGTCATGGTAATGGGGGGGAGGGCAATAAAAAGTGTGAATCAGCCAAACTTGGGGTCTGGTTGGGTTTGTGTTTCTAAAAAAAAGGGGGAAAAAAAACCGAAAAAGAGGACAAAAGGAGGATTTCTCTTAGCCAGCATGTGGGGAATGCTCAGAAGAAGACTTGGTATCATCATCATCATCATCACCATCTAGATATTGCACAGCCTGGAAGGAACACAAAGGCCCAAGCCCAGCGAATCCCTTGGGCCTGGGAACCAGCTCACATTATGAGAACGACAAAAGGAAAGACAACAACAACAAAAAAACCCAAAGCTACCAAAGAAAACCTTACCAAAACCAAAATAGATAACCACCAAATAAATCCCCCCAACAATAAACCCAGGGTGGTCCCCCCCCCCCCTCCCCTGCCCCCCATCCCCTCCCCCAGCAACTCAAATCCTTTCTACAGTAGCTTCAAGAAGTTTCTACCCCCTTGGAATGACCAGGACTCCACTGAAGACCATCTCTCAGGGACATGAAGGAAGCTTCATCTCAGCAATCCCTTGTGCAAATAAGATTAAGAATAACCAAAATCCAACCAAAGAACCAAAGCAACAAACCAACACCCCCCCGACCCCCCCCCAAAAAACCAACCAACCAATGCCAAGAAAGTCACGCAGCCAAAGTCCTTTCCACGGAGCGCGGCCGGCGAGGGCCACGCAGCCTGGGAGATCCCTGCCTAGGAGGAAGGAGGAGGAGGAGGAGAGGCAAAAAGGAAGGGGGGGAATGGGGAGAGGAGGGTTCAGGCCATGAGTTTTGCCTGCAGCTCCATCTCTGCTGCCCGTTTGAGTGCAACGTCCACCAGGAGCTGGAAGCCGCTGAAGTCCTGGTTGAGGTCGGGAGGGGTGGGAGGAGGAGTGTTGAAGAGGCCGCTCTGGGCGGCCGAGCTGGGAGCCAGTCTGGAGGGGTCCTCCTGGGAGGACAGGCAGCTGTCTGTCAAGCTGGTGGGGGCCGGGGGCTGGGGCAGGTCCATGGGCTGGCCGACATCAGCGGGCTGGCAGAAGTGGAAGGGATCCTTGAGGGCAGTCACAGTGGTGTGGCAGATGACGGAGGGCCGGGCCAGCAGCGCGCCCGGCGCCGGCTTGGCGGACGACAGAGTCTTGCCCAGCGTGGCAGCGGCCCCGGGCAGGAAGGAGGCCTCCTCCAGCAGGGGGATGTAGTTCTTGGTGCCCACGGCAGGCTCCACCAGCAGGCTGCCCTCGGGGAGCTTGGTGCCGCGCCGCGAGATGGTGAACTGGTTGGGGTCTTTGCCGTCCTTCCTCAGCATGTCGGGCAGCAGCCGGCGCCGCGCGTTGATGAACCAGTTGCAGACCTGGGGACGCAACCACAGGCAGCTGAGGTCCTGCCTGCCTCCCACCTCCACCCCCCAGCAGTGGCCCTAGCCAGCACAGCCTCCTTCTCACCCTGTGGGGAGAGCTCCTCAGAATCCATCCCCTCCTTCTGTCACACCGGCTCAAGAGCTCACACAGCGCTCTGGGTTGGAAGGGACCCCAAAGGTGTCGTCCAGTTCCACCCCCCCTGCCATGCCCGGGGACACCTCCCACCGGCCCAGGGTGCTCAAGGCCTCATCCAGCCTGGCCTTGAACACCTCCAGGGAGAGGACATCCACAGCTTCTCTACTGGAGAGAGTCCAATAGAGAGCTGAAAGGATGATGAAGGCACTGGAACATCTCTGCTATGGCCAAGGGATGCAGACAGAGGTTGTCCTGCTGGGAAGCAGCTTCATGGAGAAAAACCTTGGGAGTCCTAGCGGGCAGGAAGGTCCCCAAGGGCCAGCAAAGTGTTCTTGTGGCCAAGAAGGCTGATGGTCGTCTGGGGTGCATCAAGAAGAGTGTGGCCAGCAGGGCAAGGGAGGCTCTCCTGCCCCTCTGCTCTGCTGAGCCCAGTGCTGCACTCCCCAGTCCCAGAGGGACAGAGAGCTGCTGGGGAGAGCCCAGGGGAGGCTGCAGAGCTGCTGAGGGGCCTGGAGCAGCTCTGGCAGCAGCAAAGGCTGAGAGCCCTGGGGCTGAGAGCCTGCAGCAGAGCAGCCCCAGAGGGGAGCTGAGCAATGCTCAGCAAGAGCTGAAGGAGCTGTGGGGGGCAAGAGGCTGGGGCCAGGCTCTGCTGAGTGGTGCCCAGGGCCAGGCCAAGGGGCAGAGCCTGGCAGGCAGGAGGTGGCAGCTGAGCAGGAGGAGAAAGTGGTTTGGGGGGAGGCTGCTGGAGGCCTGGAGCAGGCTGCCCAGAGAGGTTGTGGAGTCTGCTGGTGTGGAGAGCTTCCAACTCCCCTGGGCACTGTGCTGCTGGGCAGGGTGCTGGGGGGGCCCTGCTGGAGCAGGGCTGGGCTGGGGCAGCTCCAGGGGTCCCCTCTCACCCCTCCATTCCATGCTTTCCAGTTCTGTGCCACCACTGCAGTGGGAGATTAACGAATCCCTCCTGGCAACCCCAGAACAAAGGGAGCCCAACTGACAAGCCCTGGCACGCCTGGCCCGGGCCCTTCCCTCCTCCCTGAGGAAGATCTGAAGGCTGCTCCGAGGCCAGGCAGGCTGTGTTCAGGGGTGAGCTGCTCAGCACACTCATTAAGCTGCTGCCATTGTTCCTCAGGCTGGGGTTAATCAGCAACAGCCCAAGCTTTGCTCCCCCCCCATGCACAGCCACCCCTCCCACCAGCAGTTACTGATTTTCCTTGTTCAACTGCCTGTGTCCACAGACATAACAGGAGTGACCTCACCGAAGGTTGGTCTTGTTTAAACATCAAACCAGCTTCCTGGCCCAGACAGCAGAGTCCTTAGACTTTGTTTTATTTTTATCCCCCCCAACCCCCCTCCCTCACCTCGTTTACTACATAAAAGGAGGTGCTCCTGAGGGCCTACCACAGAGGAACCTTCCTTTCACAGCCACTTCCAGCATTGCTACCAGGGGCTTTTCACCAGGGCTCCAAAGAGACCTTCTGGTGGCCTTGGAGCAGCTGAAAGGGCTCTGCAAGACAGCTGGGAGGGACATCTGACACGGGCTGGGAGCGACAGGATGTGGGGCAACGGCTTTGAGCTGCAGGAGACTGCAGAGCAGGAAGAAATTCTTGGCAGTGAGGGTGGGGAGAGACTGGCACAGGCTGCCCAGGGAGGTTGTGGATGCCCCCTCCCTGGAGGTGCTCAAGGCCAGGATGGATGAGGCCTGGAGCAAGCTGGGCTGGGGGGAGGTGTCCCTGCCCACGGCAGGGGGGGGTTGGAACTGGATGTCCATTAAGGTTCCCTTCCAGCCCAACCCATTCCACAATCAGTGAATCGATCCAAACAGCCCCAAAGCCCAGAGGAGCAGCTCAGTGTTCAGCCTCTCTCAAAACCAAACCAGAGCTGACCTGAGTTCTCCTGCAGCAACCTTCCACCAGGTGGAAAGCAGCAGCTGTCAATAGCTGCAACAGGAACCCAGCATGGTGGGGTGGGCAAGGACCTCTGGAGCCCCCCCAGCCCAATTCCCTGCTCCAGCACCTTGCCCAGCACGGCTTGGAGGCTGCCCAGACAAGGAGACTCCAAGACCTCTCCGGGCAGCCTGCCCCAGCACCCTCACTCCAAGCAAGTTTCCCACCACAGATGAAGACAGAAGCAGCAAGCATCCAACAGGTCCCAGAGCCTGGATCCCAAGTGGAACCACGCCAGAGTTTTGTCTGGGAGAGACCCTGAGGATCCTGCAGCCCTACCCTTACCCCAGCACGGCCAGGTCACCACCACCACCACCACCTCTACTCTACTCTACTCTACTCTATTCTATTCTAGTCTATTCTATTCTACCCTACTCTCTACCCTACCCTACCCTACTCTACCCTATCCTATCCTATCCTACTCTATTCTCCCTACCCTACTCTACCCTACCCTACTCTATTCTACCCTACCCTACTCTACTCTACCCTACCCTATCCTATTCTATCCTATCCTACTCTATCCTACCCTACCCTACTCTACTCTACTCTACCCTACCCTACCCTATCCTATTCTATCCCATTCCATCCTATCCCATCCACCCCACAGCCCTCAGCACCACATCCCCACAGCTCTGCAACCCCTCCAGGCATGGAGACTCCACCACTGCCCTGGGCAGCCTGGGCCAGGCCTGGACAACCCTTTTGGGGCAGAAATTGTTCCTCACGGCCAACCTGAACCTCCCCAGCAAAACCTGAGGCCGCTTCCTCCGCTCCCGTCCCTCACAGGCCCCAGCTGGCCGCAGCCTCCTCGCGGGGAGCCGCGGAGCGCCGGAAGGGCTCCAGCCTCCCTGGGGGGCGCGGGGCGGCTGCGGCGTGCCCGGCCGGGGCTGCCCGGGCCAAGGGGAGGCGGCGGGGGCCCGCGGCGGCAGTACCTGCAGGGTGGAGAGGTGCGTCTGGCGCGAGAGCAGGGCCTTCTCCTGCTCGGAGGGGTAGGCGTTGTAGCGGTGCTCGTAGAGCCAGTCCCGCAGGATCTGCACCGACTCCTTGGGCAGGTTGCCGCGCCGCCGCCGCTTGCCCGCGCCCGCCGCCGACAGGTCCAGCGGCACCTCCATGGTGTCATCGTCCTCCGAGTCGCTGCCCGAGGCCGCGGCCACGCCTGCAGGGGGACAGCACCGCAGCGGTCAGGGCAAGGCTGACAGAATCACCAAGGCTGGGGGAGACCTCAGAGATCATCCAGTCCAACCCAGAACCACAGACCTCATGACCAGACCATGGCTCCAAGTGCCACATCCAATCCCCTCCTGAGCACCTCCACGGATGGGGACTCCACCACCCCCCTGGGCAGCACATCCCAATGGGCAATGACTCTCTCTGGGGAGAACTTTCTCCTCCCCTCCAGCCTAAACCTCCCCTGGCACAGCTTGAGACTGTGTCCTCTTGTTCTGCTGCTGGGGGCCTGGCAGAAGAGCCCAACCCCCACCTGGCTCCAACCTCCCTGCAGGGAGTTGCAGAGAGCAAGAAGGTCTCCCCTGAGCCTCCTCTTCTCCAGGCTAAGCAACCCCAGCTCCCTCAGCCTCTCCTCACAGGGCTGTGCTCCAGACCCCTCCCCAGCTTTCTTGCCCTTCTCTGGACACCTTCAAGTCTCTCAATGTCCTTCTTAAACTGAGTGGCACAGAACTGGCCCAAGCCTGGGCCCAGGGGCAGCTCCTCCAGCCCCCCCCCAAGCCCAGGGGCAGCTCCTCCAGCTCCCCCCCAGGCCCAGGGGCAGCTCCTCCAGCCCCCCCCAGGCACAGCTATCTCCTTCAGTATCCCTACAGAGTTCAGGTCTGGGCTCCTCACTCCAGGAAGGACAGTGAGGGGCTGGAGAGTGTCTGGAGAACAGCAGCAAAGCTGGGGAAGGGTCTGGAGAACAGGGGTGGTGAAAAGCAGCTGAGGGAGCTGGGAGGCCGAGGGGAGACCTCATTGCTCTCTACAGCTCTCTGAAGGGAGGCTGGAGCCAGGTGGGGGTTGGGCTCTTCTCCCAAAGAACAAGTGATAGGAGAAGAGGAAATGGCCTCAAATTGCCCCAGGGGAGGTTTAGGTCAGACATGAGGAACAATTCCTACTCCAGAAGGGGTTGCCAAGGCCTGGCCCAGGCTGCCCAGGGCAGTGGTGGAGTCCCCATGCCTGGAAGGGTTTCCAAGCCCTGGATGTGTGGTGCTGAGGGCTGTGGTGCTCTCCATCTCCTCATCCCCCAGCCCGGATTGGTACCTCCCAAATCCTTCAACCACTCATCTCCAGCACCCTTCTGGGCTCAGAAACTTTCCCTCCATCACCTGTCCCCAGTGTGCCTCTTCCAGAGGAGGTTTGTCCTGCAGCCCTGCCGAGCTGAACAGGCAGCAGCGGCGTGGGGAAGGGGAAGGGACCAGGTTGGAAAAGACCTTTGAGATCATCGAGTCCAACCTCTCATCCAACACCACCTAATCAACTCAAGCATGGATCAGCTCAGGGAGCTCTTTCCTTAGAGGATCAGCATCAGAAGGCTTCTTCAGACCCAGGGTGGCACCAAGCCTTTGCTTCAGGTTTCCTTTTGCATAGTGGCCACTGATCAGCTTGCAGCACTTCCAGCTGCAGATGCATCTCAGCAGTTCCTTAGACCCAGTTTAAAGCCTGGAAGGACTGCAGGCTGACTGCCCAGGGAGGTGGTGGAGTCACCATCACTGGAGGTGTTCAGGAGGAGACTTGATGGGGTGCTTGGTGCCATGGGTTAGTTGTTTAGGTGGTGTTGGATTGGTTGATGGGTTGGACACGATGATCTTGAAGGTCTCTTCCAACCTGGTTTATTCTATTCTATTCTATTCTATGTCTTTCATCCTATAATTTCTGAAAGCCTCCAGCCTTCTGCAGGCTGGGCTGCAAACACAGCCTCACAGTGTCACTAAGGTTGGAAGAGACCTCAAAGCTCATTGAGTCCAACCTGCCACCACAGACCTCATGACCAGACCGCGGCACCAAGTGCCACATCCAATCCCCTCTTGAACACCTCCAGGCATTGTGACTCCACCACCTCCCTGGGCAGCACATCCCAATGACAAATGACTCTCTTAGTGAAGAACTTTCTCCTCCCCTCCAGCCTCAACCTCCCCTGGCACAGCTTGAGACTGTGTCCTCTTGTTCTGCTGCTGGCTGCCTGGGAGAAGAGCCCAACCCCCACCTGGCTCCAACCTCCCTGCAGGGAGTTGCAGAGAGCAAGAAGGTCTCCCCTGAGCCTCCTCTTCTGCAGGCTAAGCAACCCCAGCTCCCTCAGCCTCTCCTCACAGGGCTGTGCTCCAGACCCCTCCCCAGCTTTCTTGCCCTTCTCTGGACACCTTCCAGCAGCTCAACCTCTTTCCTAAGCTGAGGAGCCCAGAGCTGGACACAGGACTCAAGGTGTGGCCTGAGCAGTGCTGAGCACAGGGCAGAAGGACTTCCCTGCTCCTGCTGGCCACACTCTTCCTGCTGCAGGCCAGGATGCCCTTGGCCTTCTTGGCCCCCTGGGCACACTGCTGCCTCATGTTCAGGCAGCTGTCAATCAGCACCCCCAGGTCCCTCTCTGCCTGGCTGCTCTCAGCCACTCTGCCCCCAGCCTGTAGCACTGCCTGGGGTTGCTGTGGCCAATGTGCAGCCCCTGGCACTTGGATGTGTTCAATCTCCTGCCCTTGGCCTCTGCCCCTCTGCCCAGCCTGGCAAGGTCCCTCTGCAGAGCTCTCCTGCCCTCTAACAGCTCAACTCCTGCCCCCAGCTTGCTGTCAGCTGCACATTTCCTGCTGATGGACTCCATCCCCTCCTCCAGATCATCAATGAAGATATTGAGCAGGCTGGGGCCCAGCACTGCTCCCTGGGGCACACCACTGGTGCCTGGCTGCCAGCTGGCTGTGGCACCATTCACCACCACTCTCTGGGCTCAGCCTCCAGCCAGTTCCTAACCCAGCTCAGAGTGTTGTTTCATCCTTCCTTCATCTGCTCCACTCCCTCATGATGCTCCTGAAGGATTAGGGAATGCCCCAACCCTGTTGTTAGTTCTTTTCATTTCCAGAATCCCCAATCCTGTGCCATTATTCCTTAACTTAAATCTCTGCCTTTACTTTCTTTATGTGTCCTAAAGATGTTCCTGTGCACCTTCAGCCCTGCAGGCCTTCCCAAGCCTCTATTCCTAACCAAACTTTCACCTCCTCCTCTTTCAAACCTTCCTTTTTGGGGCTGGCTGTCAGTTCTCAGAGTTATTTCCTGAAGTTATCAGTGAGGTTGTGTTGCTGGAACACAAGTGAGAGAATCAACCAAAGCACACAGTCTCACAGTCTCACCAAGATTGGAAGAGACCTCAGAGATCATCCAGCCCAACCTGGCACCACAGACCTCATGCCTAGACCATGGCACCAAGTGCCACATCCAATCCCCTCTTGAACACCTCCAGGGATGGGGACTCCATCCTTTCCTCTCCTCCAGGTCTTGTACATGCCATGAGTGTGTTACACACCACCTCTCACCCCTGTCAGGCACCCACTGACCCTGAGCTAACACCAGGCAGGTTCACTGTTCAGCCACCTCCTCTCCCACAGGTGCTGTGGTTTGTGTCTGGAGCTCCAGCAGTGCTTTCAGAACCTTTCCTCTCTCAAACCCTTCACTTTTTGCCCTAGATGCCCTCAGCAGCCAATGTGTTCCCCATGGGTTCAGGCATCTTAGCAGCAAACCTCTCCCTTCCCAGCACCCAAACCCCATGGGCTCCATGCCCTGCAAACACCTTCTGGGGGCTGCAGCCTCTCCTGCAGCTTTGGGAAGGTGTGATCCAGGCTGGAGAGGAGAAGGCTCTGAGGAGACCTAACTGTGGCCTTCCAGGATCTGAAAGGGGCTACAGGAAAGCTGGGGAGGGACTTCTGAGGGTGTCAGGGAGGGATAGGGCTGGGGGGGATGGAGCAGAACTAGAAGTGGGGAGATGGAGATTGGCTGTGAGGAAGAAGTTGTTCCCCAGGAGGGTGGTGAGAGCCTGGCACAGGCTGCCCAGGGAGGTGGTGGCAGCCTCCTGCCTGGAGGTGTTTGCAGCCAGGCTGGAGGTGGCTGTGAGCAGCCTGCCACTCTCTAATAATAACCCAACCCCCCCAAAAAAAAACCCATTGGAGAGATTGCTTTTATCTTCTGCATAGCTCCCACCTCACACCAAGGCTGCCCACATCTGCTGCCTGGGGAATGCTCCCACGCTCCTCCTGCAGGGGGAAAGCTCAGCAGGTGAGTAAGGAAGGGCTGGGGACACCCAGCTCAAGCAAGGGGTCATGAATGGTTTCCTAACCTCCTAGAGGATGGAGCTTGTGGGCTTGATAGCTCCTTCCACATCCCTTGGTGCAGGCAGAAAGAGCAACACCACCAAACGGGGTGGGGGGGAGAGGAAAGCTGTGTCTGCCCCCGCCTCTGGGAGGACTTGCACATGGGAGAGACCCAAAAGAGGAGGCAAATGGCAAGAGTCAGGTGCCTGAGAGTCACCAGAGGAACTTCCTGAATCTAATTGCACTTTGAGTGCCAGCAAACCACAACCCCTTCATGTCTGGCTGGGTCTGGTTGCTTTCCAGGGCACCACTTTGCATCCTGATGCCTTCCTTTTCCCTCTCCACCCTGGTGGCTTTCCACTCACGTTTTCATCTGAGGAAATGTGCAGAGATTCATGGGATGGGGGGGAGGGAGGAATGGATCTCCAAGATCATCCAGTCAAAACCTCCTGCCATGCCCAGGGACACCTCTCAGCCAGACTCAGCTGCTCAGGGCCTCATCCAACCTGGTCTCCCAGGCAGGAGGCAGCCACAGCCTCCCTGGGCAGCCTGGGCCAGAGGCTCAGCAGCCTCACACTCAACAACTTCTTCCTCAGCTCCACTCTGACCCTGCTCTGCCTCAGGTCCAAACCCTTCCCCCTGGGCCTGGCTCCAGACCCCCTCAGGAGCAGTTCCTCTGCAGCCTTCCTGCAGGATCCCTTCAGGTGCTGGCAGCAGCTCTGAGGAGCCCCTGGAGCCTTCTCCTCTGCAGGCTGCACAGCCCCAGCTCCCTCAGCCTGGCCTCCCAGCAGAGCTGCTCCAGCCCTGGCAGCATCTCTGTGGCTCCTCTGGCCTCTCTCCAGCAGCTCTGTGTCCTTCTCCTGCTGGGGACAGCAGAGCTGGAGGCAGGACTGGAGGTGAGGTCTGGGCAGAGCAGAGCCCAGGGGCAGGATCCCCTCTGCTGCCCTCTGCCAACCCTGCTCTGGCTGCAGCCAGCACACAGCTGCCTGAGGGCTGCAGGAGGCACTGCTGGCTCCTGGGGAGCTGCTCAGCACCCAGCACCCCCAAGCCTCTTCCTTCAGGGCTGCTCCCAACCCACTCTGCCCCCAGCCTGGAGCTGTGCCTGGGGCTGGCCTGACCCTGCTGCAGGACCTTGCACTGTGACTTGTTGAACCTCCTGCAGCTGGCACTGTGCCACTTCTCAAGCCTGTCAAGAGCCTTCTGGATGCCATCCCTGCCCTGGAGCCAGTCCCACAGCTTGGGGTCACACCACAGCGATGCTGGGAGGGGAGAAATCAAATTCAACCAAGCTAATTAGTGCTAATTGGCTGAGAAAGGCTCAAATCCTGCCCCTTTGGCTGGAGCACATTTTGGAGGCCTCACTGCAAGGCAGTGAGGAAACAAATGGCAAAGCACAAGAGAGGAAAGCAGAGTGGAACCCACGCTGTGGTGCTCCCCACTTCAGCAATCTCACAAGCCCTGGGGAGCTCCCAGGAAGATCCTGCTCCTCTGCAGCCAGCACCACGCTCCCTTCCCAGGGAAATCAGCTCCTGCTGGCAGGGACACCTCCTAGAAGCTCCAGAAGGCAAAACAAGTCCTTCCCCTTTCTGTGCTCCCAGACTGCTGGGGAGGGAGGAGGAGGAGGAGAAACTTGGGTCATTCATAACATCGAAACCAAACAAACCTCAAGAGCAAGAGGCAGCTAAAGGTCAGAAGTAAAAGGTTTTTATGTGGGCAACCAGCCAGAACTGTTGGAGGAAACAAAGTCAGCCCTAAAATAGGGGCTGGAGAGGGTCCAGTGAAGGGCAGCCAAGCTGGGGAAGGGTCTGGAGAACAGGGCTGGGGAGGAGCAGCTGGGGTGTTTAGTCTGGAGGAGAGGAGGCTGAGGGAGAGCTCATTGCTCTCTGCAGCTCCCTGAGAGGAGGCTGCAGCCAGGTGGGGGGTGGGCTCTGCTCCCAAGGGGCAAGAGGCAATGGCCTCAAGCTGCCCCAGGGCAGGTTTAGGTTGGACATCAGGAGAAACTTCTACACTGAAAAGTTCTTCAAGCCTGGCCCAGGCTGCCCTGGGAGGTGGCTGCATCCCCACCCCTGGAGGTGCTCCCCAGAGGCAGAGCTGTGGTGCTGAGGGCCATGGGGCAGCCCCAGCCTGGGCAGAGGGAGGGAATGGTTGGATCTGGGTGAGCTTGGAGGTCTTGTCCACCAAAACCCACTCTGTGCCTCCATGTCTCTTAAGCTCTGAGTACTTCCCCAAGTAAAATCAGTGAAGGCATCCCCTGAACACCAAAGAAACCTCCCCCCAAAGCCCCACAACACAAAGTGAGTCCGGGGGGTGGTGGGGCAAGCTCTCCTCACACCTGGGAAGGTGGAGCTGAGGAGGACCTCCACTCACTCACCACTCCAAGCCAAGCTGCTGTGGTCTTCCTGCCCCTGTGTAGGAGCAGCTCAGCACCCTCCAGATTAGTACAGACACTGACCTAACTTCCTTAGGCTTAGTGTAAGTTGCCCAACTGTGCCACAACTCAGTGCAGAGGTTGCCCCAACAGCCTTCAACTTGGCGTAAGCTGCCCCAACACCTTTCAGCTCAGGTTAGAGGTTGCCCCAACAGCCTCCAGCTGCCAGCAGGTTGCCCAACCTTCCCTGCCTGTTGCTGAGGCACTTTCCCAGCAGGATGACCAAGCTGTGACTGGCCTGGCACAGTTCCTCCAGGAACTTACTCAGTATTGTTTCCATCCCCTGTACTGCTGATTGATGTCAGCAGCCAAGCCTGCACTGACACACCACCACCAAGTTTCTCCTCTGATGACTAGCTCCATGAATTATCCAGTCAGGGCCCAGGAACAATGCGACAGGAGATAAGGTCCACGCAGTGTCAACAGGGTCTTAATTCATGGAGAAAGTATGGGAAGCTTGCATGCAAAACCATGCCCAGGAGCTGCTTTGGCACCCAGCACAGCTGCAGGGGAAGTCCTGTCACACAGCCCAGCCCCGGGGACAGGCCTTGCACCATCGAACCTAGAGGAGCACTTCCCTGGAACAAAGATCCTGCAGGGACACCACAAGAGGCTCTGCACCAGCAGCTCAGCACCTTTAAACTGAATTTAAACCTGGCTGAGAGAGCCCAGGGGAGGCTGCAAAGCTGCTGAGGGGCCTGGGGCAGCTCTGGCAGCAGCAAAGGCTGAGAGCCCTGGGGCTGTGCAGCCTGCAGGAGAGCAGCCCCAGAGGGGAGCTGAGAAATGCTCAGCAAGAGCTGAAGGAGCTGTGGGGGGCAAGAGGCTGGGGCCAGGCTCTGCTGAGTGGTGCCCAGGGCCAGGCCAAAGGGCAAGGGGCAGAGCCTGGCAGGCAGGAGGTGGCAGCTGAGCAGGAGGAGAAAGTGGTTTGGGGGGAGGCTGCTGGAGGCCTGGAGCAGGCTGCCCAGAGAGGTTGTGGAGTCTGCTGGTGTGGAGAGCTTCCAACCCCCCCTGGGCACTGTGCTGCTGGGCAAGCTGCTGGGGGGGCTCTGCTGGAGCAGGGCTGGGGCTGGGGGAGCTCCAGAGGTCCCTTCCCAGCCCTCCATGCTGGGGTTTGTTGTTCCTCTGCAAGCCAACTCGTGCTGCCTTGGTTTTGCCCTGCAGAAGCAGTTTCTCGGTTCAGATGAAGTGTGTTTAGGAGGAGACATGAGAGAAGGAGATGAAATAACCGAGGAGGCTGCTGCGGCTGCCCTGCTGGAGCAGTGGCTTGGGCTGGGGGAGCGCCAGAGGTCCCTTCCAACTCCCAACAGCAGAAACTGCTTCTGGGACTGTTGCTGTCTCTCAGCCAAGAGAAGACGACCAGAAATGAGCAAAGCCTGCCTGGAAGCCAGCAGCCTGCAAATCCCTTCTGTGTTTGGCAAACAAGCCCTTGAGCCGCAGTCAAAGTCACCGCCTGCCGAACCGCCACCTACCTGGCCAGGAATGAGTCACCAGGCAGGCTGCCCTTTGCTCGTGTCACATCGATTGACACACTGAGTTAGTGACACACAAAGCTGCCTCTGCTCCAGCGGCAAGCTGCTAACCGCCTCTCCTCGCTGCCAGAGGAGCTGAAGCGGCGCCGGAGCGCAGCCCGGCCGCGGGGCAGCCCAGTCCAGGGCGCAGCGCAGCTCAGCCCAGCCGCAGCGCAGCCCAGGGCGCAGCGCAGCTCAGCCCGGCCGCGGGGCAGCTCAGCCCGGCCCGGGGCGCAGCGCAGCCCAGCTCATGGCACAGCGCAGCTCAGCCCGGCCCGGGGCACAGCGCAGCCCAGGGCGCAGCGCAACTCAGCCCGGCGCGGGGCGCAGCGCAGCCCAGGGCGCAGCGCAACTCAGCCCGGCGCGGGGCGCAGCGCAGCCCAGTCCAGGGCGCAGCGCAGCAGCGGCGCAGCTCAGCCCAGCCGCGGGGCGCAGCGCAGCCCAGTCCAGGGCGCAGCGCAGCAGCAGCGGAGCTCAGCCCAGCCGCGGGGCACAGCGCAGCAGCAGCGGAGCTCAGCCCAGCCGCGGGGCACAGCGCAGCAGCAGCGGAGCTCAGCCCAGCCGCGGGGCACAGCGCAGCAGCAGCGCAGCTCAGCCCGGCCGCGGGGCACAGCGCAGCTCAGCCCGGCCCGGGGCGCAGCGCAGCCCAGCCGCGGGGCACAGCGCAGCCGCGGGGCAGCGCAGCCCAGCAGCCAGCCCCACAGGAAGCCGTGGTGGGACACGTCCTCCACTGTCCCAGCTGACAGCCCTTGGCAGGAGGAGCAGGAGCCACGTTGTGGCTGTCAAGGCTGTGTTTTCATCAAAGCTTTCCTGCTGATTACAGCCCAGCTTTGTTTCTCCTCTGCCTTGTGAGTAATCAGCCCATGCGCCGCTGGCTTCCTGTTCTAACAGGGCCCAACTGAAAGGAGCTGCTGGCCAGGCTCCATCCCGGCCTCGCTGCTATTTAACACCATCAATGAAGCCCGGTGGACACCACCGGCAACCCCCAGATGACCTCCTCAGTTATTTCATCTCCTTCTCTCATGTCTCCTCCTAAACACACTTCATCTGAACAGAGAAACTGCTTCTGCAGGGCAAAAACCAAGGCAGTACGAGTTGGCTTGCAGAGGAACAACAAACCCTAGCATGGAGGGGTAGACCTCTGGGGCTGCCCCAGCCCAGCCCTGCTCCAGCAGGGCCCCCCCCAGCACCCTGCCCAGCAGCACAGTGCCCAGGGGGGGTTGGAAGCTCTCCACACCAGCAGACTCCACAACCTCTCTGGGCAGCCTGCTCCAGGCCTCCAGCAGCCTCCCCCCAAACCACTTTCTCCTCCTGCTCAGCTGCCACCTCCTGCCTGCCAGGCTCTGCCCCTTGCCCCGGCCCTGGGCACCACTCAGCAGAGCCTGGCCCCAGCCTCTTGCCCCCCACAGCTCCTTCAGCTCTTGCTGAGCACTGCTCACCTCCCCTCTGGGGCTGCTCTGCTGCAGGCTCTCAGCCTTTGCTGCTGCCAGAGCTGCTCCAGGCCCCTCAGCAGCTTTGGAGCCGAGTTCCTTGTGCTGTCACTGGGCACCACCACAGAAGAGCCTGGCACCTTCATCTGGACACCCACACCTCAGGTATGTGTCGACAAATGCCCCAGCACCACTCAGATGGCCGGCCCACACCATCAGTGTCCCACCAGCACCACTCAGCCCGTGCCACCTATGACTTCAGAACTACTCCAGCAGCATTCCCTTCCTCACAGGGCAACTGTTGAGGCTGGAAGAGACCTGTGAGCTGACCAAGCCCAGCTGCTCACCTGGAGCTCACCATCCCACCACTGCTGCTGAGCCACCACCCCCCCCACGTCCCTTGGCATCACAGCCATGCTACAGACAATTTTCCTACTCATACTCTACACTAGGACATGAAAACCATCCAGGAGTGTTCAGCCTCAGCACACAGATGCATGAAGGTCTTTTAAACACCTCCAAGGATGATGACTCCACCACCTCCCTGACAGCTTAGTCCAGTGCCTGAAGAGCCCTTTCTGTGAAGCCATTTTTCCTACTCTCCAACCTAAATGAATGACTTTCTCCTACACCTCCTGAGCATTCTGCTGCCCAAAACAAGACCTTAGAGAGATCACTCCTGGTTCAGGCTCAACACCCAACTGCTAGCAGCTTGGCACAACTGGAATAGAGCCATGCCCAAAGCTGATCTCCAAAGAGCCTCCTGGCTCCTGCAGAAGGAGAGGGGAGGCCAAAGTGCTTTAGGGAGGCTGAGCCTTGTCAAACCAGATGAAAAACTTGGGCTGAGGGTCAGGACAAACACCAACTTGTCCCATTGTGTGAAGACGACTTTCCATCAAGGAGGAAGAGCAGCAGAAGCCCACTGCTGTTCAAAGCAGATCCAACAACCTTCTGACCAGAGAGGAGATGACCAAAACTCACTCCCTGCCCACCCACCCCCCCGAGGCTCTCTGAACTTCCTAAGGGTTCAGAGATAAAGAGAAGTAGCTCCCACCTCCCAGCCCTGGATCTGCTGTAACCCAGGTTGAGGAAGACTCCTCCACATGTCCCAACTTGAGCAGATGCCTGCCTGTGCTCCTCAGCAGCTCCTGGCCAGGCTCAGGCCCTTCCCTCTGATCCCTATCAGCTTATTAGCTGTAAATGAAACCATCCACACAGGAGCCCCCCAGGGCTTTCAGACACAGGCTGGGAGCTATCAAAAACAGCACACCGAAAACCAGCCTCCCCTCCCCAAAACCAGCAACCCCCCCAGCCCAAGCAGCCAAACACTCCCCCTCAACCGACAGACAACCCCCCAACAAGCAAACAAACAAGGCTCCCAAAGCCAAACAACCCCCCAAAACCGAGGTCCCCCGAGACAACAGCTCCCCAAAACACATCCAAGCACTCCCCTGAACCAACAAACCCGGCCAAAAGCACACCTCCCCCCCAAGACAAACTCCCCCAAACCAAACACCCCAAACGCAGCCAAACCCCCCCTCAAACCCAAACTCCAACCCCCAACCACAGCAACGCAAACTCAGCTCCCCCCAACCCCTGCAAAACAACCCCCCTCAAACCCAAACTCCAAATCAACCCCCCCAAACCACAGCAACCCAAACTCAGCTCCCCCCAATCCCTCCAAATCAACCCCCCCAAACCACAGCAACCCAAACTCAGCTCCCCCAACCCCTCCAAATCAACCCCCCCAAACCACAGCAACGCAAACTCAGCTCCCCCAAAACACGACACCCCCCAAACCCACAATGAACATCCCGCAGACAAACGCCCCTACAGCACAGCAGCCCTCCTCAACACCTCAAAGCCACCCCCCCAAAACCCACAACACCCCAAAACACCTCAAAGCCACAACCTCCATAACCACAACCCCCCCAAACCAAACACCTCCAAACCACAACCTGCCTCAAAACAACACCCCCCCCAAACCAAAACACCAAACACCTCCAAACCACCACCAACCCCCCCAAAAGCACAACACCCCCCCCCAAAAAAGCACAAATCGCCCCAAACTCACAACCACCCCCCTAAAAAAAAGCCTCTCAGCACAACCCAACCAAACAAACAGAATTAAGAGCAGCCGCGAAAAGAAATCCCCCAGGCACCAAAGCAGCTAAACTGTCCTGCGAATTTCACCCCACTCCCCCCCAAAAGAAATCAATCACCACCCCCCCCCAAAAATCGCACACAGCCAAAACAATAACCCAACCCCCAAACCCCCAAGCCCTTTTTCCTCCAAGTTGAAGCATTGAGGAACCAGGTTGTTTCCCCCTGTTGCACAACCTGCAACTTGGTCGGCGCTGAAACCGTCCAGATTTGGGGCTCTGATTGCACGAACCAGCCAGATTTGGAGCTCTGACTCCAGCAGGCAGCCAGCTCGGGAGTTAAGAGTCTTTAATTGGGGTTTTTTTTCCCCCCTCTCCCCCCCCCTCCCCTTTTCCAAGGTGCTCTTCCCGGGAGAGCAAGCAGAGAGAGTCCTGCAACAAAGTCACTCTTTGAGAAGTTCTGGAAGCGCTCCTCAGATGCCAGGTCACGAGTAGCTACAAGCCCAACCTTTCGCGAAACAAAGGCCCCCCCTGGCCCTCATTTCAAAGTTCCCTTCTGTGTCTCCACCCCTTTTAATTCCTGCCATGCAAGCCCCCCCCTCCTCCGCAGCCCACGGCCCCCTCTTCTCTCTCTGAAGTTGTCTCTCCTCAGCCTGTCACCCCTCATTGTTCCCATTGTTCCGGGCCCCCAGCTCAGCCCTGGTGTCGTCCCCCCCGCTCTGCCAGGCGCACACAAAGCCCTACACATGGACACCTCGGAGCGACGTCAGCGCTTTTCACCCTGCAGTTTGCAGGAGTTTGGTGTCTCAGCAGCTGCCCTGGGGGGGGTTGGGGGGGGGTGAGAGGAGAAGAGGGGAGGGGGGGAGCAGCTCGAACAATGGGAGCGAGCAGCAGGAAACCAGCTCCACCACTGCTGTGCAAACAGGGAGCGCTGGAATGTCCTAAAAATAACTGCGCTGGGTTCGGGTACAGCGAGGGGGGGAAAGAGGGGGAAAAGAAAGAGAAGGGGAGACGGGAAAAGAGGGGGAGAAAAAAAAAGGGGGGAAGAATAGAGGGGAAAAAGAAAGGGGGAGAGAAAGAAAAGAGAAAAAGGGAAAGAAAGACAGAAAGAAAGACAGAAAGAGAAAAAAAAAAAAAGAAAAAAAAAAGAAAGAGGGAAGGAAAGAAAGAAAGAGGGAAGGAAAGAAAGAAAGAGGGAAGGAAAGAAAGAAAGAGGGAAGGAAAGAAAGAAAGAGGGAAGGAAAGAAAGAAAGAGGGAAGGAAAGAAAGAAAGAGGGAAGGAAAGAAAGAAAGAGGGAAGGAAAGAAAGAAAGAGGGAAGGAAAGAAAGAAAGAGGGAAGGAAAGAAAGAAAGAGGGAAGGAAAGAAAGAAAGAGGGAAGGAAAGAAAGAAAGAGGGAAGGAAAGAAAGAAAGAGGGAAGGAAAGAAAGAAAGAGGGAAGGAAAGAAAGAAAGAGGGAAGGAAAGAAAGAAAGAGGGAAGGAAAGAAAGAAAGAGGGAAGGAAAGAAAGAAAGAGGGAAGGAAAGAAAGAAAGAGGGAAGGAAAGAAAGAAAGAGGGAAGGAAAGAAAGAAAGAAGAAAGAGGGAAAGAAAGAAAGAGGGAAGGAAAGAAAGAAGAAAGAGGGAAAGAAAGAAAGAAAGAAGAAAGAGGGAAAGAAAGAAAGAGGGAAGGAAAGAAAGAAGAAAGAGGGAAAGAAAGAAAGAAGAAAGAGGGAAAGAAAGAAAGAAGAAAGAGGGAAAGAAAGAAAGGAAGAAAGAGGGAAAGAAAGAAAGAAGAAAGAGGGAAAGAAAGAAAGAAGAAAGAGGGAAAGAAAGAAAGAAGAAAGAGGAAAGAAAGAAAGAAGAAAGAGGGAAAGAAAGAAAGAAGAAAGAGGGAAGAAAGAAAGAAGAAAGAGGGAAAGAAGAAAGAAAGAAAGGGAAGAAAGAAAAAGGGAAAGAAAGAAGAAAGAAGAAAGAAAGGGAAAGAAGAAAGAAAAAAGGGAAAGAAAGAAAGAAAGAAAGGGGAAAGAAAGAAAGAAAGAAAAAGAGAAAGAAGAAAGAAAGAAAGGAAAGAAGAAGAAGAAAGAAGAAAGAAAGAAAGAAAGAAAGGAAAGAAAGAAAGGGAAAGAAGAAAGAAAGAAGAAAGGAAAGAAAGGGAAAAGAAAGAAAGCAAGGAAAAAGGGAAAGAAAGAAAGCAAGAAAAAGGGAAAGAAAGAAAGAAAGAAAAGGGAAAGAGAAAGAAAGAAAAAGGAAAGAAAGAAAGAAAGAAAGAAAGAAAGAAAGAAAGAATGAAGAAAAAGAAAGAAGGAAAGAAAGAAAGAAAGAAAGAAAGAAAGAAAGAAAGAAAGAAAGAAAGAAAGAAAGAAAGAAAGAAAGAAAGAAAGAAAGAAAGAAAGAAAGAAGAAAGAAAGAAAGAAAGAAAAGAGAAAAGCCAAGGGGGGGGCAAGGAGAGAAGGAAGACTGGGGAAAAAAAAGATGAAAAGAAAAAAGTTTTTATAAAAAAGGGGAAAAAAAGAAAATATTAAAAAAAAAAAAAGAGGGGGGGGGAAGAAGGAAGCAAGGGCGGCACAAGAGCCCCCCCCCGTCCCCGCTTAGGGGCGCACAAGAGCCCCCCCCGTCCCGCTTGCAATCTCGTCGTACCTCGGGGGGCCGAGCCCCTCCGCCGTGCCGCCCGGCTGCCTGCGGAGCACGCCGCGATCAAGCGCCCTGCACAGCTAACCCCAAACTTCAGATCCATGCCCCTGCGTGCCTGCCCCTGCCGAGCGGGGGGGCGCTTCCACGGGGCCGTTCCGGGGGGCTCCCCTCCCCACCCCCCCCCAGCATTAGCGCATCGCATCTCCCGACATGTGCGTTAATTACTGCAGGGCCATTAACGAGGAGCGGGGCTGCTCTGCACGGAGCCGCAGGAATGTGTTAGGGGGGGTTGGAAAAGAAACAGCCCAACTCCAGCACGCTGAACATGCGCACTTCTTACCGCTCCCCCCTCTCAGACCCTCCACTTTTGGGTCATTTAATGGGGGGGGGGGGGGGGGGGGGGGGCTTTTTAATGCAACACACACCCCCCCCGCTCAGGCTGGCGCTGGGCGAATCGCGACAGAGAGCAGGAGTTGCGACTGAAGTTGTAACAGCTCGTCCCGCGCCTTTGTGGCCGAGCCGCGATTGAAAAGCGATTTAAAAAGCACTTTAAAACCCCACGGGGGCAAAGTTTTCGGTCTGGGAATTGACACAAAGAAAACTTTGAAGAAGCCTTCTTTTGGGGAGGGGGCGAGGGAGGAAAAAAAATCTCACCGCCCCCCCTCTTCCTCCTTTGAACCTCCAGCCGAAACTTTTGTACTTTAAGGTGTTTCGGCGTTGTTTTGGTTTGTTGGGTTTTTCCCCCCTTCTTTTAAAGGGATAAAGAGAAGGGAAATGAAGCCAACTCGAATCAAAACAAGGCAGCTGAAAGTCAAGATGAGCTTTGGGACACCCTCCCCCCCTCTCCTCTCCCCCGTTTCTCACAAGCCGCCCCCACCCCCAGCCCCAACGTGTTCACCGCGAACAAAGAGTCAGCGGAGATGGGGCGGGGGGGGGGGCGCCCCAAGTTGGGACGACCCCCCACTCGCCCCCCCCCCCCCTCCTTTTGCTTGGTGGGCAAACAGACAAAAAAGCGATTATGGGGAGGGCACGGGAGGGGGCTCAACGAAAAGAGAACCCACAAACCCCCTAAAGTTGTGGTAGGCACAAAGAGGGCGGCTTTGGGCATGTTTTTGACAGGGAGCCAGCGAGGCGGCTGCTCAGACAACAGCCCCGCGTGTTTTGTCTGGGAGAGAAGCATCCACTGCCATCTTCCCTGGCAGGGGGGGGGACACTGCGAAGGGCTTACAAGGAAAACAAGACTCCGTCTGGCTTGGCAACAACACCCCCACCCCCTCCCCAGCCCGAGCTGTGCCCGTGCAGAGGATATTTGGGGATCCCCGCTGCCTCCCCCCGCCTCCCCAGCTACCTTTTTTACTTTTCATCTCGATCGCCGGACAGATCCAAGTTTTCCTTCCCCGTTGTTGTCGGGCGCTGCTCCCCCCCCTTGCAACTCGGCAGCGAGGAGGCTGAGGAGGGAGAGCACGGTGATGGTGATGAAGCAGCAGCAGCAGCTCGGAGCCAGGCGCCTGTCAGCGGGAGCCGCAGGGCTCTTTGCCGTTACCCCCCAGCCCCGGGAGGATGAGGATGGCGGGGTTTATTCCGGTATGGCCGCAGCTGTGGTAGGCTTTTTTTCCGTTCCTCGTCCCCCGCTCCCTCCCCAACACACTCACAACGCACACACACACGGTCCCTTTGTTCCTCTCCACCGGCCCCGGTTGCTTAAAGTGAGGAGAAGCCCGAGAGGGAAAGGTGCAGGGCGGCCGCCTCCCCCCAGCGAGTAACCCGGCGATGCACTGGCACTCGCCGCTGCCTCCTCCTCCTCTCCCTTCTCTCTCCTCCCCTCCCGGCTCTGTCAGACGGGGAGGGACGGCGGAGTAAAACGGGGGGGGGGGTGTGTGTGTTTGCTCGTACCCGCTTGTTGCTGCGGGGACAGAACGGCGGTGGAAGGCTTGGGGGTTGGGGGAAGAAATCTTCCGTGCCTCCTCCCGCTCCTCGGCTTTCTTCCAAGCAGACGTTTGATCATTAAACTGGAAGGAGAAGGGAGGGAAAAGGAGCAGGGAGGAGGAAGAAGCGGGGGGAGGAATTTTGACAGCTGCCCTTGACTAGCCTCCTCCTGTTGCTGCCGGATGAACCACCCACTCCTTCACCCTCAATAGAGAGGAGAAGAAAGGAGGGTCCCTAGGGCTGGAGAAGGAGCGGGGCCCCCTCCCCAGCTCTGCTTGACGTCGGGGGGCATGCATAAGTTCCTACCTCCCCTTCCGTAGCACTAAACACCCCCGGGGGGCAGCTCCTTACACCCCCCCTCCCACAGTACTAAACACCCCCCGGGGCCAGCTCCTCACCACCCCTTTCCTAGCCCCCCTTTCCCCCCCTTTTCTGGGGGTTGTGTTGGTTTCTGGTTCCTTAGAGGTCGGGGTGCTTTTTGTTTTGTTTTGGTTTGTCTTGGTTTGAACACCCCCCCCCCCTCGCCCAGGTGGGATTTTTAGTCGCTGTGAAAAACCCAACCAAACCCAGCAGAATCTCCGGAGTTTGGCGCCTGGTCGCAAGAGTTTTATCTTCCTGCGGGATGGATGGGGAGGGACTGGGATCTCCCAGCTGCTCTTTTCCCGGGGGGAATAACGCTCCCCCCCTTCCCCCCTCTTCCCTAAGCCCCCCACCGGCTCCCCCACCGCTTCCCCCCTTCCCAGAGCCCCTCGGAGCAGAATTCCAGGCGGAAAGGGATGTGTTTTGGGGGGGGTGTGGATGGAAAAGCCGCGGCAAGCCGCTGCGGGCTGTATTTGTGTTGCTGCCGCACCGCCACGTGTTGAGCTGCCGGAGGAGGAGCAGGGGGCCTGAGGACGTGCTGCGGCCGAGCCCCTTCGCCCCTCCAGCCCGCGGAGCAGCTCGGCTCCACGGCCGAGCAGGAAGCGGCGGCGGCGGCGCTGCTTTAACGGCAAATCCCCCCCGAGGAACCCCGTAACTATTTTGATGTGTGGGCATTACAACAGGGATCAAACGGCCGCGGTCGCCCGGGGGGATGTGTGTGCGGGGAGCGGGCTCAGCTCGGTGCCGGTGGCTTGGGGGGGTCTGACTCGGTGCTGGCCTCGCGCGTGTGTGCGCGCCACCCGCGGGGGGCTGCCCGCCGCGCGGACAGCGAGAGAGAGATGGGGGCTGGGGGCGCGGCCGCGCGGGGTCCTCGCGCGCCCTCAGCCCGCCCTTTCCTGCCCTCAGGCCGCTTTCCCGCCCTCGGGGGCGGCCGTGCCTCCTGCGGGCTGCCCGCGGGCCTGCCCGGGCGGCGTGAGGGCGCTGGGGGGGGCGGGGGTGTGTGTGTGGCTGCGTGTTTGTTTTTTCCCGTGGGGGTGTCGTTACGGGTGGCTGTGTCCCGAGGGCTCGGTGCCTCGGGGCCGTGTGTGTGTGTGCCGAGCGGGCCGGGCCGGGCCTATTCCCCGCCCGCCGCCGGCTGTTGTGTGCGGGGTGGCTGCTTGCTTTTTTTTTCCCCTCTCTATTTCCTCCCCCCCCTTCCTGCTCTCCGCCTGTTTTGTTTCTCTCGCTGGAAGTGCCGCTTCCCAGCTGGGAGGGCTGACGCCTCGCACTGCTGGGTGGTGTTTGCTTGCTTTCCCCCCCCCCCCCCCCCTTCCTTCTCCTCAGCGTCCTGCCAAAAAAGCAAAATAAAAGTCGTGAGGGAAGTTCACAAAGAGACGTCAGAGGCGGCTGCAGAGCTCTCCCCGCGCCGCCGCCGCCGCCGCCTCCCGCCCGCTCGGCTGTGCCGGGGGCTGCCGCGCGGCTGGGCGCGCGCTCTGCCCTCTGCCTCTCGCTCCCCTGTGCCCCGGGACACTTCCCCCCCCCCCCCCCGCTGCCTCGTTTTAGTGCCCCCCCCCCCTCCTTTTTGCCCCCCTCCCTTTTCCTTGCCCCCCCTTTCCTTTTCCCCACCCCCTTTTTTCGCCCCATTTCCCCCTTTTCCCCCTTTTTGCCCCTTTCCCTCCCCATTGTTGAGCCTCTCGTTTTCGCCCCCTCCCCTTTTTTCTTGCTCCCTTTTCCTTTCCTTCTTTCCACCCCCTTTTTCCCACCCCCTTTTTTGCCCCATTTCCCCCTTTTCCCCCCCTTTTTGCCCCTTTCCCTCCCCATTTTTGAGCCTCTCGTTTTCGCCCCCTCCCCTTTTTTCTTTCCCCCTTCCTTTTTTTTTCCACCCCCCTTCCCCCCCTTTTTTTGCCCCATTTCCCCTTTTTTCCCCCCTTTTTGCCCCTTTCCTCCCTGTTTTTGATCCTCTCATTTTTGCCCCCTCCCGTTTTTTTCTTGCCCCCCTTTTCCTTCCCCCCCCCCTTTTTTCTTCCTCTTTTTGCCCCCCACTTTATTTCCCCTCTTTTTTTCCCTTTTGCCCCTTTCCCTCCCCATTTTTGATCCTCTCCGGTTTGTCCCCCTCCCCTTTTATTCTTGCCCCCCTTTCCTTTTCCCCTATTTCCCCTATTTTTGCCCCTTTTGCCCTTTTCCTCCCCATTTTTTATCCTCTCGTTTTTGCCCCCTCCCCTTTTTTCTTGCCCCCTTTTCCTTTCCTTTTCCCACCCCCTTTTTTGCCCCATTTCCCCTCTTTTTTTTGCCCCTTTCCCTCCCCATTTTTTATCCTCTCCGGTTTGTCCCCTCCCCCGTTTTTTCTTGCCCCCCTTTTCCTTCATCCCCTTTTTTTCTTCCTCTTTTCTTTTTGCCCCCCATTTTATTTCCCCTCTTTCCCCCTTTTGCCCCTTTCCCTCCCCATTTTTAATCCTCTCGTTTTTGCCCCCTCCCCTTTTTTCTAGCCCCCTTTTCCTTTCCTTTTTCCCACCCCCTTTTTTCTTCCCCTTTTCTTCCCCATTTCCCCTCTTTTTTCCCCCCTTTTCCTCCCCATTTTTGATTCTCTCTGGTTTGCCCCCTCCCCTTTTTTTCTTGCCCCCCTTTTCCTTTTCCCCAGCCCCTTTTTTGCCCCATTTCCCCCTTTTTCCCCCTTTTTTCCCCTTTCCCTCCCCATTTTTGAGCCTCTCGTTTTCACCCCCTCCCCTTTCTTCTTCTCCCCCTTTTCCTTTCCTTTTTCCCACCCCCTTTTTTCTTCCCCTTTTTTGCCCCATTTCCCCTCTTTTTCTCCCCTTTGCCCCTTTCCCTCCCCATTTTTGATCATCTCATTTTTGCCCCTTCCCCTTTCTTCATGCCCCCCTTTTCCTTTTTCCCACCCCCATTTTTTCTTCCCCTTTTTGCCCCACCTTACTCCCCTATTTTTCCCCCTCTCCCCCCCCCCCTTTTTTCTTTGCCTTTTCTTTTGCCTTTTTCCCCCACTCTCCCTCCCTTTTTTCCCCCTTACCCCCTCTTTGTTTCTTTTGCTTCTCCCTTTCTGTTGTGTGTCTTCCCCCCCCATTTTGTTTCCCCCTCTCCCCCCTTTTAGATCTGTCCTCTCCTTCCCCCCTGTCTTTTGTTTTCCTTGGAGGTTGCTTTGGGTTGGGTTTTCATCCCTGGGGTTTGGACTGGTCTGGGTTTGTTGTTCTTCAGCAAGGTCACATTTCTGAGGAGGAAGAAAAGAAGGTTTTCTTTTCCCCTTGGTCTGGAGGCTCTGTTTTTAAGGGTGTCAGAACCTTCCCTTCCAGCTCTGCTGGGCTGGGGGATCCCAGGGGTGTTGACTGCAGTTCCTCAGGCCCCTCTACAAATTGTGTCACGGACCAGTGGAGCTGTCTGGGTTGGAAAAGCCCTCTGGGATCATCCAGTCCAACGCCAGCCCAACCCCACCACTGCCATCAAATCGTGTCCCCAGGTGCTGTGGCCACAGGTTCTTGAGCACCTGCACAGACTCCACCACCCCCCTGGGCAGCCTGTGCCAGTCCATGGCCTCTCCTGCAGCACAGGAATTGTTTCTCGTGTCCAGCTTGCACCTCCCCTGGCACAACTCCAGGCCACCTTACCACTTGAAGACTCTTGATCTCCCTGCCTCCACCAGACCAGGTCTCCATGGCCCCCTGCTCTCACCACAAACAGCTTCAGCCAGCTTCATCTCCTTGACTGCTGGGACTTGACACCATAGCAGCAGCCCTGGCCCTGAAGGCTGTCCCTGAGCTTCTGTAGGCTGCTCAGATGCAGAGCCTCAGAATCCCAGCGTGGAGGGGTGGGAAGGGACCTCTGGAGCTCCCCCAGCCCAAGCCCCTGCTCCAGCAGGGTCCCCCCAGCAGCACAGTGCCCAGGGGGGTTGGAAGCTCTCCACACCAGCAGACTCCACAACCTTTCTGGGCAGCCTGCTCCAGGCCTCCAGCAGCCTCCCCCCAAACCACTTTCTCCTCCTGCTCAGCTGCCACCTCCTGCCTGCCAGGCTCTGCCCCTTGCCCCTTGGCCTGGCCCTGGGCACCACTCAGCAGAGCCTGGCCCCAGCCTCTTGCCCCCCACAGCTCCTTCAGCTCTTGCTGAGCATTGCTCAGCTGCCCTCTGGGGCTGCTCTGCTGCAGGCTCTCAGTCCCAGGGCTCTCAGCCTTTGCTGCTGCCAGAGCTGCTCCAGGCCCCTCAGCAGCTTTGCAGCCACCCCTGGGCTCCCTCCAGCAGCTCTCTGACTTCACTGAGAGGTGCTGGAGGGAAATCTCCAAAACTGAAACTCCCTGCAAACTCCCAGCACTTAAAATCCAGCAGAAGAGACACTGGCACAGGTTGCCCAGGTGGCTGTGGGTGCCCCCTCTGTGGAGGTGTTGAAGGCCAGGTTGGATGAGGCCGTGATGATCCCTTCCTTCCCAAACCATCCCAAACCATCCCATCAGTCTGCACTCATTGGCCTCCTGGATTGCAGGGCCTCAGGGGCTGTCTAGGAGGTAGAGCAAAGCAGCCAATACCTCTTAGCTGTCACCTTAGGTGTCTTGCACACCTCCCTCAGCGCTGACAGCTTCATTCTCTTTAGTCATCAAGGATCTCTGCAGGGCTCCACCCAGGGGAGCAGATCAGCTCACCCTCACCACCTGCACGATGGGTGCAGCAAGCCCTTAGGTGGCCAACGCTGCTCCTTGGGGCTGGGGCCTCTCCAGCAGCCGCTGACGCAGCTGAGTTCCACCTGCAGGGGTTGGCAGCCCATTCCAAACCCTTACCAGCAGCTTTGGAGCTGCAGGGGTGAAGCTGGCACTGAAGATGAAGGAAATGACCATGTTGGGGCATCAGCTTCGGTGCTCCAAGCATCTCTCCAGAGGTGCCTCCAGGTGCAGCAGAGAAAGCTGTGCCCCAGTCACAGTGAGGAAAGTTCCCCAGGAGCCATCAGTGTGTCCTGGTGGCCAGGAAAGCTGAAGGTCTGCTGGGAGGCATGGAGGAGAGTGTGGCCAGCAGGTCACAGGAGGTTCTCTTCACACTCTGCCATGCTGGGTCGAGTGCTGTGCTCCCCAGCCCGAGAGAAACAGGGAACTGCTGGAGAGAATCATGGGGAGGCTGCAAAGCTGCTGAGGGGCCTGGAGCAGAGCTTCCAGCCCCTCCTGGGCACTGTGCTGCTGGGCAAGCTGCTGTGGGTGCCCTGCTGGAGCAGGGGCTGGGCTGGGGCAGCTCCAGAGACCCCTTCCCACCCCTCCATGTGGGACTGGGGGCTTGTCCTTGCATTTCCAACCTCTTCTGGCAGGAGTTTTCCCCACGTGCTGGCTCTGCAGGCAGGAGGGGATGACCCGGAGCAGCTTTGTAGTTCCCAGTGCCAGCAGGACTGCTCCAGTCCTCCTTAAGGACCCTCCTTAAGGCTTTGTCATCTTTCTCTCTCTGTCATCATCCTCTCATGAGCTCTTTCCCGCCCACCCCCCTGCTGTGAAAACTTTTGGGAGCTGTGATCTCTCAGCCTGGTGGAGTCATCCCGAGGTAACGCAGGTCATCAGCTGCAACAGCCATGTGCCGCTTAGTCATGGCGTGAGAGACATCCCAAGGGAACGTTCCAGCTCCTGGAGCCCTGCAGGCTCTGGAGGACAGCGGTGTCCTGGAGCTAAGCCTTGCTGGAGTGGGAGAGGGCTGCCTGGCTTCCTGTGTCCCCAGCTGCCTGCTCAGCAGTTATTTACACACAGCTATTTAAACAGCTGACCTCACCGGGGCTTGCCCAACGGCTGCTGACACCCAGGGACACAGCTCCCCGGGCTGAAGTCCACCTGAAGGCCCTGCAGCAAGGTCTCCCCTGGCAGCTGTGAGGAGTCTGAGCACTGAGCTGACAGAAGCTGGACACACACAGAGGGCAAAGGGGTTTTGTTATGGCTTGTAGGATCTTGGGATGGTTTGGGGGGGGAAAAGATCTCCAAGATCCATCCAGCCCAGTATCAACCCTGAAACTGGCCAAGGTGGTCCCCAGCCACAAGAAGGATCCATAAGAAGGGTTGGATGGGGGAGCCTGGAAGCTCCAGGCCTGGCAGCCTGACCTCAGTGCCAGGGAAAGTGATGGAGCAGATTATCCTGGGGGCAATAACTGTGCCCCTGAAGGATGGCCAAGGGCTCAGGCCCAGCCAACATGGATTTAGGAAGGGCTCCTCAGGTTAGGAAAGAGGTTGAGCTGCTGGAAGGTGTCCAGAGAAGGGCAAGAAAGCTGGGGAGGGGTCTGGAGCACAGCCCTGTGAGGAGAGGCTGAGGGAGCTGGGGTTGCTTAGCCTGGAGAAGAGGAGGCTCAGGGGAGACCTTCTTGCTCTCTGCAACTCCCTGCAGGGAGGTTGGAGCCAGGTGGGGGTTGGGCTCTTCTCCCAGGCAGCCAGCAGCAGAACAAGAGGACACAGTCTCAAGCTGTGCCAGGGGAGGTTGAGGCTGGAGGGGAGGAGAAAGTTCTTCCCTGAGAGAGTTGTTGGCCCTGGGGATGTGCTGCCCAGGGAGGTGGTGGAGTCCCCACCCCTGGAGGTGCTCAAGAGGGGATTGGATGTGGCACTTGGAGCCATGGTTTAGTCATGGGTCTGTGGTGCCAGCTCGGACTGGATGATCCTCGAGGTCTCTTCCAACCTTGGCTGTACTGTGAGGCTGTAACCCACCACCACCATGACCACCCAGCTCTGTCCCCAGGTGCCGTGGCCGCAGGGTTGTGGAACACCTCCAGGGATGTTTCTCTCCCAGGTCACCCTTTATGCAAGCACCTCAAAGCCTTCCACGTATCAGGGGCCTGCATCTTCCCTTCCTGCTCCAGGCTTTCCAGATGCCTCTGGGGAGGGAGGTCTACCACAGCGGGGCCTCAGCTGCAGGTAGGATCCCAAGCAGCTGATAAGGCAGGCTTTGCACATTCCCAGCAGCTAAACACCTTCAGGATTGAGGAAGGGCTCAGGGGCTGGTGGTATCTACACAGGACACCAGAGCTCAGACACTTGGGGCTGTTGGCTGGGAGCACAGATCTGGCCCTGGGTGCATGGCAATAGGACAACACATGGCAAGATGGGCACCTGGGGGCAGGAGGTGAAGTGTGCTGGGAAAGCAGGAGATGGTTGGGGATGATGTTCCTCCTGGGGATGCTTGGAAGGTCATAGATTGCATTGGCATGGAAGGGACCCTCCAAGGTTTCTTGTCCAACCTCACTGCACTGAGCAGGGACAGAGTCACAGAATGGGTTTGGTTGGAGGAACCTTCAAGACCATCCAGTCCCAACCCCCTGCCATGGGCAGGGACACTTCCCATTAGCCCAGGTTGCTCAAGGCCTCATCCAGCCTGGACTTGAGCACCTCCAGGGAGCACAAAGTGGAACCCAGGAGGTTCCATCTGAAACAGGAGAAAAATGTTTGATGTGAGGCTGCTGGAGGCCTGGAGCAGACTGCCCAGAGAGGTTGTGGAGTCTGCTGGTGTGGAGAGCTTCCAACCCCCCCTGGGCACTGTGCTGCTGGGCAGGGTGCTGGGGGGACCCTGCTGGAGCAGGGGCTTGGGCAGCTCCAGAGGTCCCTTCCAACCCAACCCATTCTATGATTCTTTGAGCAGCACCTGCTGTGAGTTAGCAGGATGTGCCCAGGTCATCTTCAGCCCTCTGCAAGCTCACCAGCTTTAGACAGACAATCAGTGACTGGGTTGGACTGAAGGGACCTTTCCAGGTCATCTAGCCTCAACTCTCCAGAGTCAGCAGGGACAGCCCCAGCCCCAGCAGGCTGCTCAGAGCCCCAACCAGCCTGCCCTGCAGTGCTGCCAGCCATGGGGCAGCTCCCAGCTCTCTGGGCAGCCTGGGCCAGGCTCTCCCCACTCCCAGTGTCAAACATTTCTCCCTTCTCTCCATTCCAAATCTCCCTCTTGGAGTCCAAACCGTCCCCCTTGGCCTGGCACCACAGGCCCTGAGAAAAAGTCTGTCCCCAGCCTTCTGCTTACCCCTTGAAGCACTGAAAGGCCACCAGAAGGTCTCCCTGTAGCCTTGTCTTCTCCAGGCTGTACAGCCCCAGCTGTCCCAGCCTGGCCTCCCAGCAGAGGGATTCCAGCCCTCCCAGCACTGCTGTGGCTTCTTCTGGCTCTGCTCCAACAGGTCCCTGTGCCCAGGGCTCCAGAGCTGCCCCAGCACTGCGGGGGGACTCACCCACATCCTGGAGGTGTCTGATGATCAGAGGGCTGGAGCTGCTCTGCTGTGAGGACAGACTGAAGGAGTTGGGGCTGTTCAGTCTGGAGAAGAGAAGGCTCCCAGGTGACCTCATTGTGGCCTTCCAGGATCTGAAGAGGGCCTACAGGAAGGCTGGGGAGGGACTGCTCAGGATCTCAGGTAGTGATAGGACTAGGGGGAATGGAATGAAGCTGGAGGTGGGGAGATTCAGGCTGGAGGGGAGGAGGAAGTTCTTCCCCATGAGAGTGGTGAAGCCCTGGAATGGGTTCTCCAGGGAGGTGGTTGGGGCCCTGTCCCTGGAGGTGTTTAAGCCCAGGCTGGATGAGGCTCTGGCCAGGCTGATCTAGTGTGGGGTGTCCCTGCCCATGGCAGGGGGGTTGGAACTAGATGATCCTTGTGGTCCCTTCCAACCCTGACTGATCCTATGATACTATGACTTCCTTCTCCTCCCTTCTGTAGCCAGTTGATCCAAGAGGCCAACCTGGGCACATGCAGAAGGTGCGGCCCGAGAAGGTGCCCTGGTGTCCTCTGGGGGACTGCCAAGCCCACAGGAGCCGCTGGGGAGGTCCTTGCGGGCCGAGCCGCGCCGGGAGCTGGGCTGCCACCTGCCGCTGGCTGCGGGCAGTGACACGGCACAGGGGCTGCAGGGACCCCGGCAGAGGGGGCGGGGGGCGCTGCGTTTCAGGCTGATCTGCTGCGGGCAGCTCGGGGGCAGGGGACAGCAGGAGCTGCAGAGCCTTGTCTGACGGCTGGCAGTGGTTTGTGTGGGGCTGTCCTGCCGAGGAGGCAGTCCTGGCTTGGTCAGAGATTCATGGAATGGGTTTGGTTGGAGGAAGCTTCAAGACTGTCCAGTTCCAACCCCCTGCCCTGGGCAGGGACACTTCCCACCAGCCCAGCTCCATCAAGGTCTCATCCAGCCTGGCCTTCAACACCTCCAGGCTCAGAGCCTCCACAACTTCTCCTGGCAACCTGTTGTGGTGCCTCAGCAGTGGCACAGGGTTTACTACCCTGATTTGGCAGGGAAGGGGAGGTGCCAAGGTGGCAAATGCCCCCCCCCAGCTACCTCCCCATGCTGTAAAACACTTAATGAGCAAGTTTGGGGTGGGAATCGTTAAAGTGCAGCAGGAGTGGAAGGAGGGAAACCTCTGCCTGGCTGTGCTCAGAGAAGCAAGCACTGGAGAACCCCCAGCAGCGTGACCAACCTTTTATTTCTTAAGGCCAGAAGACGTGACAACAGGACTGCAAAAATACTTACAGCTCTGGTTAGACAAAGAGTGGGCACCCAGGGTGGGAAATCTGCATGCTGTGCTTCACAGAGCAGGCTGTGAGCTGGGCAGGGGAAATCCAGCTGGGTGGGGAGCAGCAGCTCTGGCATCCTTACCTGGGCTTCCCTGGCCGTGGAGTGGTGGGGTGGGGAGTGAGCTGTGGAGATCACTTGGTCCAGCCCAAGCCCTGCTCCAGCAGGGCCCCACAACTCCAGCAGGGCACCCCCAGCTCCAGCAGGGCACCCCCACAACTCCAGCAGGGCACCCCCAGCTCCAGCAGGGGCCCCCAGCAGCTTGCCCAGCAGCACAGTGCCCAGGGGGGGTTGGAAGCTCTCCGCACCAGGAGACTCCACAACCTCTCTGGGCAGCCTGCTGCAGGCCTCCAGCAGCCTCACACCAGAGAGGTTTCTCCCCCAGCTGGGGCAGCACCTCCTGGGCCGCCGCCCGTGCGCAGGGTCCCCGTTTGCGCCGTCCCTTGTGTCCCCTTGCCCTGCCCGTGCTTCCAGCTCACACGACACCCTGAGGGCGGAAGGGACCTTCAGGGAGCATCTGCTCCAACCTCCACCATTCTGCCACCGAGGTGCAGCCCCAGAGTCCCCAGAGGGGGAAAAAGCTGGAAGGGTGAGAAATGGTTGCAGAAAGGGCGGCGGCAAGAAACAGAGAGAGAAGAGAGCGGGGGGCGCGGCGGGGCGCGGCAGGGCTCAGTCGTCCTTGTCGCGGGCGCCGTGCTTGAGGATGCGCGTGAACTCGATGTAGTTGAAGTTGCCCTTCTTGTCGATGGGAGCCTCCCGGTACAGCTCGTCCACCTCCTCGTCCGTGAACCTGTCGCCCATGGTGGTCAGCAGCTCCCGCAGGTAGTCCTCCTGGATGAAGCCTGCGCGGCACGGGGAGAGGGCTGGGGCGCCGGGGACCTCCGCCGCCGGCCGCTCCCACCCCGCCCCCTGCCCCGGCCGGGGACACCTCCCGCCGGCCCGGGCTGCTCCGGGCTGCTCCGGCCCGGCCCGCGACGCTCCCGGGGAGGGGGCGCCCGCAACGCCCTGGGCAGCCTCTGCCAGGCTCTCCCCACCCTCACTGCCACCACTTTGTCCCCAGCCTCCGCTCTCAATCTCCCCTCTTCCGCCTGCAATGCACAAAAGCTGGCAGAGGAGTCGACTCATCCATGGGCTTCACAGCCCCACCAAGGGTGGCAGAGACCTCAGAGATCATCCAGTCCGAGCTGGCACCACAGACCTCATGACCAGACCATGGCACCAAGTGCCACATCCAATCCCCTCCTGAACACCTCCAGGGATGGGGACTCCACCACCTCCCTGGGCAGCACATTCCCATGGCCAACAACTCTCTCAGGGAAGAACTTTCTCCTCACCTTGAGACTAAACTTCCCTGGCACAGCTTGAGACTGTGTCCTCTTGTTCTGCTGCTGGGGGCCTGGGAGAAGAGACCAACCCCCACCTGGCTCCAACCTCCCTGCAGGGAGTTGCAGAGAGCAAGAAGGTCTCCCCTGAGCCTCCTCTTCTGCAGGCTAAGCAACCCCAGCTCCCTCAGCCTCTCCTCACAGGGCTGTGCTCAAGGCCTCTCCCCAGCCTTGTTGCCCTTCTCTGGACACCTTCAAGTCTCTCAATGTCCTTCCTAAACTGAGGGGCCCAGAGCTGAACACAGGACTCAAGGTGTGGCCTGAGCAGTGCTGAGCACAGGGCACAATGACCTCCCTGCTCCTGCTGGCCACACTCTTCCTGATGCAGGCCATGTTCATCCCATGGGTTTAGTCCTAAGAGTTACTGCACCAACCCCAGGATGCAGTTCCAGAGGTGAGGCATCCACAGCCTCCCTGGGAAATCTGTTCCAGAGTCTCCCCACCCTCACTGCCAAGAATTTTTTCCCCAATCCCAATCTCTTTCAGGCTGGAGAAGGCTGAGAGGGGATCTGATCAATGCCTATCAATATCTGAGGGCTGGGGTCAGGAGGGAGGGGACAGGCTCTGCTCAGTGGCATCCTGTGACAGGACAAGGGGCCATGGATGGAAACTCCAGCACAGGAGGTTCCACCTCAACCTGAGGAGGAACTTCCTCACTGTGAGGGCAACATAAGAGTTGACATAAGAGTCGACCCATCCTGAAGTGTCATGTTCACCCCATGGGTTCAGTCAGCAGAGTAACTGCATTAACCTCAGGATGCAACTCCAGAGGTGAGGCATCCTCCACTGCATCAGGTGGCTCAGAGCAACCTTGACTGTCTCCAGAGATGGGGCCTCAACCACCTCCCTGGGCAGCCTGTTCCAGTGTCTCCCCACCCACCCTCACTCTCACAATCTTCTTCCTACCCTCCAGTCTCAGTCTGCCCTCCTCAAGCTTCAATCCATTCAGGTTGGAGCAGATGAGCTCCAAAGGCCCTTCCCCTCCAAGCCACTCTGTGATGGTGAGGAGGTGTCACTGGAGGTGCTTCCCCTCACCTTCCAACCACACTGGGACCCTGGGGCTGCTCTGAAGCCTGCCCTTTGAGCATTACACATCAAAAGCCACAGCAGAGCAGAACTCAGCTGCTTAAAGCTTGAGGGTGGCCCAAGACACCTAAGGAGAACCATGATCCTCAGCTGATCCCCAGGACTAGACTAAAGCATTAAGCAGGCAGAGGTGCAAGATAAGCAGCTCAATCTTATCAGCTTCCCGGGGGCCTCAACCAGTCACTCATTGTTTGCACAGAACCACAAGGTCACAGCTGAAACGAGCTGGTAGCACAATCAGGGGCTTTATATCCCAGCTGGCAGCCTCCTCTTTTGGTGCCCACAAAGAAAGAGCCCCGAGTGAGTCAGACAACCTGCGGGGAGACAATAATTAACTTCCTAACAACGACTTCCTCCTCCAGGAGAGGCTGAGGAGATGGCCCTGCAGAGGGAGGAAGTCGATTAGCATCTGAAAAGGGCCTCTCCAACAGAAGGGGCTGCTTGCCTCCACCTCGGCAGGAAGGGGATGCTCTTTGAAAAGGTGCTAAAAATACACAGCCTGGAAAGGACTGCCAGGAGAAAGGGATCCCGGCCTGGAAAGGGCTGGGAGCACACAGCTCGGCTGCCAGGGCTCTGCTGGACCCTTGGAAGCTGGAGGTGTGTGGTGTCATCGGGGGAGGCTCCTCTCCCTCTCTCCTCTGCCCTGGGGAGACCTCATCTTGAGTACTGTGTTCAGTTTGGGGCTCCCCAGTTCAAGAGGGAGAGGGATCTGCTGGACAGTGTCCAGCACAGGGCAACAAGGATGCAGCACTGCCTGGTGAGGAGAGGCTGAGGGGCCTGGGGCTTTACAGTCTGGAGAAGAGGAGGCTTAGAGGGGATTTAATCAGTGCTTATCAATAGCTGAGGGCTGGGGGTCAGGAGGGAGGGGACAGGCTCTGCTCACTTGCTCCCTGGGATAGGACAAGGAGCAATGGATGTAAGCTGCAGCACCTCAAGACAAGGGGGGACTTCTTTCCTGTAAGGGTCACAGAGCCCTGGAGCAGGCTGCCCAGAGAGACTGTGGAGTCTCCTGCTCTGAAGACTTTCAAGGCCCATCTGGATGTGTTCCTCCGTGACCTGAGCTAGACTGCATGGTCCTGCTCTGGCAGGAGGGTTGGACTCAGTGATCTCTTTGGGTCCCTTCCAACCCCTGACATCCTGTGAGCCTGTGATCTCTAGCACAGAGGCTCCAACGTTTCACCTCTTCAAACTGCTGCTCACAGCTCTGCAGCTCCCTGAAAGGAGGCTGCAGGCAGGTGGGGGGTGGTCTCTGCTCCCAAGGAGGAAATGAGAACTTCTCTCAAGCTACAAGTGAGAACAACTCTTCTCTAGGAACCCATGAGGAGGAGGTTCTTCACCATGAGAGTGAGGAGGAAGTTCTTCCCCATGAGAGTGGTGAAGCCCTGGAATGGGTTGTCCAGGGAGGTGGTTGGGACCCTGTCCCTGGAGGTGTTTAAGCCCAGGCTGGATGAGGCTCTGGCCAGGCTGATCTAGTGTGGGGTGTCCCTGCCCATGGCAGGGGGGTTGGAGCTGGCTGATCCTTGTGGTCCCTTCCAACCCTGACTGATTCTATGATTAGCCTCAATCACCTTAAAGGCCTCTGCCAACCAAAAGAGTTGTATGATGGTATGGCAAGAGGAAACGGCTTCACGTTGCCCCAGGGGAGGCTCAGGGTGGACACGAGGAACAATTCCATCCCCAAAAGGGTGGTCAAGGCCTGGCCCAGGCTGCCCAGGGCAGTGGTGGGGTCCCCAGGATGCAGAAGCCATGGAGCTGTGATGCTGAGGGCCATGGTTCAGCAGTGACCTCAACCATTCTGTCTAAAAGCAGCCCAAGTGCAGAACTCAGCTGTGGGTCAGGTCAGGCTCTCACCAGGTGCTAGAGGCTGCCAGCTGGGTCACAGCTCACTGGGAAGGTGCAGCCATCACCCAAACAAAGGATGTTAAAGTGCCCCCAGGAGGCAGCTGAGCGCCAGCCTGGTACCTGTGGCCTCCTCGTCGAAGCAGGCGAAGGCGTTGCGGATGACGTCCTCGGGGTCGGTGCCGTTCAGCTTCTCCCCAAACATGGTGAGGAACATGGTGAAGTTGATGGGGCCTGGGGCCTCGTTCATCATGGCATCCAGGTACTCGTCCGTGGGGTTCTTCCCTGCAAAGGCAGCCAGCCAGGGGTGCTTCAGCTTCCCCACCAAGGGCTCACAGAGCCCCAGAATGGGCTGGGAAGGGACCTCAAGGATCCTCCAGCTCCAACCCCCCTGCCGCGGGCAGGGAAGCCTCCCACCAGCCCAGGCTGCTCCAGCCCAGACCCAAGCCGGCTCTGTGGATGCCCTGTGGAGGGGGCATCCACCACCTCCCTGGGCAAGCTGCTCCAGTGTCTCCCCACCCTCACTGCCCAGAATTGTTCCCTCATCTCCAGCCTGCAGCCACAGCCACCCCAGGAGCACCACAGGGCCGGCGACAGCCGCCCCGAGCCGGCCCAGGCCGAGTCACCGCCAGCAGAGCAGCACAGGTCTGCTGCACAGCCCCCAGCAGAGAGCTGACCTTACCCAGGGAGGCCAGCATGTCGTGCAGGTCCTCCTTGTCGATGAAGCCATCCCTGTTCTGGTCAATCATGTTGAAGGCCTCCTTGAACTCCTGGATCTGGGACTGGTCGAACATGGCGAAGACGTTGGAGGTGGCGCGCTGCGGGCGCTTCTTGGTGGCCTTCGTCTTGGCCTTTTTGCTGGACATGGTGGCTGGGGGCTCTAGGGAGAGAGGGAAACGTGGCAAATTCAGAGCTAGGACTTCCAGAGAAAACCCCAAACCAACCCCATCCTAATTCTAGGAAGTTTAGGAAGGAGGTTGAGCTGCTGGAAGGTGTCCAGAGAAGGGCAACGAAGTTGGTGAGGGGTTTGGAGCACAGCCCTGTGAGGAGAGGCTGAGGGAGCTGGGGCTGCTTAGCCTGGAGAGGAGGAGACTCAGGGGAGACCTTCTTGCTCTCTACAGCTACCTTAAGGGAGGTTGCAGACAGGCAGAGGTTGGTCTCTTCTCCCAGGCCCCCAGCAGCAGAACAAGAGGACACAGTCTCAGGCTGCGCCAGGGGAGGTTTAGGCTGGAGGTGAGGAGAAAGTTCTTCCCACAGGACTCAAGGTGTGGCCTAACCAATGCAGAGTCCAGGGGCACAATGACTTCCCTGCTCCTGCTGGCCACACTATTCCTGATCCAGGCCAGGATGCCCTTGGCCTTCTTGGCCCCCTGGGCACACTGCTGCCTCATGTTCAGGCAGCTGTCAACCAGCACCCCCAGGTCCCTCTCTGCCTGGCTGCTCTCATTCCCTCTGCCCCCAGCCTGTAGCACTGCCTGTGGTTGCTGTGGCCAAAGTGCAGCCCCTGGCACTTGGACTTGTTGAATGCCATCCTGTTGGCCTCTGCCCCTCTGCCCAGCCTGGCAAGGTCCCGCTGCAGAGCCCTTCTGCCCTGTCACTGAGCAATATCTGCCCCCAGCTTGCTGTCAGCTGCACATTTCCTGCTGATGGACTCCATCCCCTCCTCCAGATCATCAATGAAGATATTGAGCAGGCTGGGGCCCAGCACTGCTCCCTGGGGCACACCACTGGTGCCTGGCTGCCAGCTGGCTGTGGCACCATTCACCACCACTCTCTGGGCTCAGCCTCCAGCCAGTTCCTAACCCAGCTCAGAGAGCTGCTGTCCCAGCCAGGGGCTGACAGCTTGGCCAGGAGCAGTCTAAGCCCTGCAAACACCTTCCGGGGGCCGCAGCCTCTCCTGCAGCTTTGGGAAGGAGTGACCCAGGCTGGAGAGGAGAAGGCTCTGAGGAGACCTCACTGTGGCCTTCCAGGATCTGCAGGGGGCTGCAAGAAAGCTGGGGAGGGACTTGTGAGGGTGTCAGGGAGGGATAGGACTGGGGGGGATGGAGCAGCACTAGAAGTGGGGAGATGGAGATTGGCTGTGAGGAAGAAGTTGTTGCCCAGGAGGGTGGTGAGAGCCTGTCTCCCACCCTGCGCTTCTTTAACCTTTATTCCGTGCCGGAAACCTTGACCTCCTCTATAGTCTTGTCTGGGTTTTTTCCCTGCCTAAAGCCCCAACCCCACCCCTGCGGCTTTCGGATGAAGGCAAAATGGCGCCGGGGGGAAGGGGGGAGGGGGGGTCCCCCTTTATCTCGCCGCTGTTTGAGCCTCCTCCAACCACCTTCCCCCCCTTTCCCCTTCGCCGCCGGCTGAGGCTGAGGCACCGGCAGCCACGTCCCGTGGCTGCCGGTGCCTCAGCCTCAGCCGGCGGCGAGCGCTGCCAGCCTGCGTCCCGCCCGCCCGCCGCCATTTCTCCCCACCTCAGCAGCGCCGTCCCCGGCCTCCCCCTCACAGCCTCTTCCCGCCTCGCCCAACCCTTCCCTCCTCACCCCGGCGCTGGCTGTGAAGGAATCCCCCGGAGCGAAAGCAGCCGAAGACAAGGAAGGAGGAAACGGGGCGGGGGGGGGGGGGGAAACCAACACAGTGCCCCGGCCGCGGCGCTTCCCGGAATAAACCATCGCCTTCCCGGGGGGGGTGTGGGGAGGGATGAACCCAGGGGGTGAGGAGGGAGGAGAGAAGGAAGACGGGGAAAAGGCAGCCCGGGGGTTTCTCCTTACAATCCACACACACACACTCTAAATCCTCGTCCTAAGGGTGGCTGGGTCGGGGATGTGGCCAAAGCGGCTTCCCCCTTCCTCCCCATCTTCCAGCAGCGATGGCGCAGCCCGGGGGAAGCCGGTGCCGGGTACTAGGTAGGGCTGGGAAGGAGCCCCGGAGGTGGGGTTTGAGGTGAAGAAGCTCAGATGATGGGATGAAGGCTCCCTCACCATTTCCACCCTCCCCCCACACCCCTAAATCCCGGTCCCCAAAGCGGCTTCCCCCCTCCCCATCTTCCAGCAGCGATGGCACAGCCCGGGGGAAGTCGCTGCCGGTGCCGGGTACCGGGAAGGACTTGGAAGGAGCCCCGGCTGTGGGTTTTGAGGTGAAGAAGCTCGAAAGAGATGGTGGGATGAAGGCTCCCTCACCATTTCCACCCACCCTAAATCCCCGTCCGCAATGTGGCTTTCCCCCTCCCCATCTTCCAGCAGCGATGGCGCAGCCCGGGAGAAGTCGCTGCCGGTGCCGGGTACCGGGAGGGACTTGGAAGGAGCCCCGGAGGTGGGTTTTGAGGTGAAGAAGCTCGGAGAGATGATGGGATGAGGGCTCCCTCACCATTTCCACCCTCCCCCCACACCCCTAAATCCTGGTCCCCAAAGCGGGTTCCCCCTTCCTCCTCATCTTCCAGCAGCGATGGCACAGCCCGGGGGAAGCCGGTGCCGGGTACCGGGAAGGGCTTGGAAGGTGCCCCGGAGGTGGGTTTTGAGGGGAAGAAGCTCAGATGATGGGATGAAGGCTCCCTCACCATTTCCAACCTCCCGCCCCCCTAAATCCCGGTCCCCAGAGCGGCTTCCCCCCTCCCCAGCTTCCAGCAGCGATGGCACAGCCCGGGGGAAGTTGCTGCCGGTGTTGGTGTTGGGTACCGGGAAGGACTTGGAAGGAGCCCCGGAGGTGGGTTTTGAGTTGAAGAAGCTCGAAGAAATGGTGGGATGAAGGCTCCCTCACCATTTCCACCCACCCTAAATCCCCGTCCGCAATGTGGCTTTCCCCCTCCCCATCTTCCAGCAGCGATGGCGCAGCCCGGGAGAAGTCGCTGCCGGTGCTGGGTACCGGGGAGGGCTGGGAGGAGCCCCGGAGGAGAGTTTTGAGGTGAAGAAGCTCAGAGTGATGTTGGGATGAAGGCTCCCTCACCATTTTCACCCCCCAACCCCCCTAAATCCCGGTCCCCAGAGCGGCTTCCCCCCTCCCCAGCTTCCAGCAGCGATGGCGCAGCCCGGGGGAAGCCGGTGCCGGTGTTGGGTACCTGGGAGGGCTGGGAGGAGCCCCGGCGGTGGGTTTTGAGGTGAAGAAGCTCGGAGAGATGGTGGGATGAAGGCTCCCTCACCCTAAATCCTGGTCCCCAAAGCGGCTTCCCCCTTCCTCCGCAGCTTCCAGCAGCGATGGCGCCGCCCGGGGCAGGTCGCTGCCGGTGCCGGGTACCGGGCAGGGCTGGGAAGGACTCCCGCAGATGTGTTTCGAGGTGAAGGAGAAGCTCAGACAGGTGGTGTGAAGGATAAATTGCAGCTCACCGAGGGACATGGGGCAGCCCCAGGCGGAGGACCCTCAGCACCTGCTGCTGGGCTGTGGGTTTGGGGGTGGCAAGTGTCTGGAGGACGTGTTGGGTCAGCGACCTGAGCCTTGTGCTGGGAGGGGGTTTAGGTGCCGTGCTGGAAATGCAGCTGTGGTCGCTGTTCCTGAAAGCCTCAGGCGGTGTTGGTGGCGTGAAGGTGTTGATGGTGTCCTAGCAGTGAGGTGAATAAAGCCCTGGTCCATTTCTAATGTGCTGCCCTAGTGGAGGAGAGTGGAACCCCAGCATGGTGGGGGGCCAGAAGGGACCTCTGGAGACCACCCAGCCCAAGCCCCTGCTCCAGCAGGGCCCCCCAGCAGCTTGCCCAGCAGCACAGTGCCCAGGGGGGGTTGGAAGCTCTCCACACCAGCAGACTCCACAACCTCTCTGGGCAGCCTGCTCCAGGCCTCCAGCAGCCTCCCCCCAAACCACTTTCTCCTCCTGCTCAGCTGCCACCTCCTGCCTGCCAGGCTCTGCCCCTTGCCCCTTGGCACCACTGAGCAGAGCCTGGCCCCAGCCTCTTGCCCCCCACAGCTCCTTTAGGCTCTTGCTGAGCACTGAGAGGATCCCCTCTTAGGATCCATGGAATGCAAGTGAGAATTTGGTTTGGTCCAGCCCTTGGATCATATTTCTGTTGCCTCCTTTTGGTAGAGTGAGGAAAAATGAGGTCAGGAAGCTAAAGCAGAGCCATGTGGCCATCAGTGACACCAGCAGCAGATTAACTGCTGGTCTCCCAAACATTCCTGGGGCTGCTTTGATTGTTGCTCACAGGTTATTTGGACTGAGGGTGTCTGAATGCCTTTGGTGTGCTCACAGAGGTATTCCAAACCCCTCAGGACCATCCCAAAGAACATTCTAGTTGAGCAAAGGCCACCAGAGGCATGTGCTGGGAATAGAATAGAATAGACTAAACCAGGTTGGAAGAGACCTTTAGAATAAACCTTTATTAGAATAAACCAAACCAGGTCGGAAGAGACCTTCAAGATCCTCCTGTCCAACCCATCAACCAATCCAACCCACCTAAACAACTAACCCATGGCACCAAGCACCCCAGCAAGTCTCCTCCTGAACACCTCCACTGATGGGGACTCCACCACCTCCCCAGGCAGCCCATTCCAATGGGCAATCTCTCTCTCTGTGTAGAACTTCTTCCTAACCTCCAGTCTGAACCTCCCCTGGCACAGCTTGAGACTGTGTCCTCTTGTTCTGCTGCTGGCTGTCTGGGAGAAAAGACAACCTCTGCCTGTCTACAACCTCCCTTCAGGGAGTTGCAGAGAGCAAGAAGGTCTCCCCTGAGCCTCCTCCTCTCCAGGCTAAGCAACCCCAGCTCCCTCAGCCTCTCCTCACAGGGCTGGATGCCCTGCAGGCCAGGATGCCCTTGCCCCTCTTGGCCCCCTGGGCACACTGCTGCCTCATGTTCAGCCTACCATCAACCACTCCCCCCAGGTCCCTCTCTGCCTGGCTGCTCTCAGCCACTCTGACCCCAGCCTGTAGCACTGCCTGGGGTTGCTGTGGCCAATGTGCAGCCCCTGGCACTTGGATGTGTTCAATCTCCTGCCCTTGGCCTCTGCCCCTCTGCCCAGCCTGGCAAGGTCCCTCTGCAGAGCTCTCCTGCCCTCTAACAGCTCAACTCCTGCCCCCAGCTTGCTGTCAGCTGCACATTTCCTGCTGATGGACTCCATCCCCTCATCCAGATCATCAATGAAGATATTGAGCAGGCTGGGGCCCAGCACTGCTCCCTGGGGCACACCACTGGTGCCTGGCTGCCAGCTGGCTGTGGCACCATTCACCACCACTCTCTGGGCTCAGCCTCCAGCCAGTTCCTAACCCAGCTCAGAGCTGCTGTCCCAGCCAGGGGCTGACAGCTTGGCCAGGAGCTTGCTGTGGGGGATGGTGGCAAAGGCCTTGCTGCAGTCCAGGCAGACTGCATCCACAGGCCAGGAAGAAGCAGGACACAGAGGTGTGTGGTCACTGTGGGCTTGTGCCAGTCTGAGGCCCCCTGCCCTGTTTTGTTTCTCCACATATGATGATCCTAGAAACAAGGCAGCTAAAGATAGTTCTGAGGTCAGCAGTGAAAGGTATCCAGAGTCTGTGAGCACTGTTTCCATGACAGCAGCTGCTGAGCTGCACTGTCAGCTGGCCTCATGTCCTGAAATGCTGCACTGCTGGCCCTGGTGCTGGGCTCCTCAGTCTCAGAGAGACAAAGAACTGCTGGAGAGAGCCCAGGGGAGGCTGCAGAGCTGCTGAGGGGCCTGGGGCAGCTCTGGGAGCAGCAAAGGCTGAGAGCCCTGGGGCTGAGAGCCTGCAGGAGAGCAGCCCCAGAGGGGAGCTGAGCAATGTTCAGCAAGAGCTGAAGGAGCTGTGGGGTCAGGAGGCTGGGGCCAGGCTCTGCTGAGTGGTGCCCAGGGCTAAACAACACAAAAAACAAAGCCAAAGCTTTGCTGTTCTGCAGCTGGGAGTTGACTTGGCAAAACCTTCACAGGACCTCAGCCTGGTGGGGTTGGAAGGGATCTGCAGAGCTCCCCCAGCCCAACCCCCTGCTGCAGCAGGGCACCCCCAGCAGCCTGCCCACAGGGGCCAGGGGAGTTGGGAGCTCTTCAGAGCAGGAGACTCCCTGTGTATGGTAAAGTTGTTCCCACTGTTGAGGAGAGCATAACTATTCCTCACATCCAGCAGATGGCTTTGCAGCAAGCAGGGCCAGTTTGTTGCAAGAGCTGTGCTGATGCTGCGGTCTCAAGTATGAAGAGGAAGGTTCTCTTGGCTTGTAGGATGACCATGGCCTTCCACAGGCTACTGCAAGCTTAAAGGGGAAGGGGAATTCCTCTCACCCACAGATGCCTAAGAGTGGTGACCTCTTGTCCTGGAAGCATGTGCTGACCTACTTCACATGGCTGAACTCCAGCAAAGCAGCATTTTGCTTCAGCTAAAAAGCTTGGAGAAGCTGAGACACCATCTGGGGTGAAGGGGGTTTGCATCCTGTCCTCTGTGGTGAGGGAACAGGGAACCCTTGTATCCATCTAGAGACCATCACAGGATGCACTCCAACCTCCCCACCATGCCCAGGGACACCTCTCAACCAGACTCAGCTGCTCAAGGCCTCATTCAGCCTGGCCTTCAACACCCCCAGGCAGGAGGCATCCTCCTTGGGCAGCCTGGGCCAGAGTCTCAGCAGCCTCACATTCAACAACTTCTTCCTCAGCTCCACTCTGAGCCTGCTCTGCCTCAGCTCCAAACCCTTCCCCCTGGGCCTGGCTCCAGACCCCCTCAGGAGCAGTTCCTCTGCAGCCTTCCTGCAGGATCCCTTCAGGTGCTGGCAGCAGCTCTGAGGTGCCCCTGGAGCCTTCTCCTCTGCAGGCTGCACAGCCCCAGCTCCCTCAGCCTGGCCTCCCAGCAGAGCTGCTCCAGCCCTGGCAGCATCTCTGTGGCCTCCTCTGGCCCCTCTCCAGCAGCTCTGTGTCCTTCTCCTGCTGGGGACAGCAGAGCTGGAGGCAGGATTGGAGCTGTCTTCCCAAGCAGGATTGTCCTTGGGAAGACAGCTCCTTGAGAGAGGACTTCCATGGCTGGTGCAGCAGAGTGATGGCCTTCACCTTTCAGCCTTCCCCTTTCAGCCTTCCCCTTTCAGCCTTCCCCTTTCAGCCTTCCCCAGCAGCTCTATTTTCATGTAGACCTCGGGGCCAAGCCCTTTGCCACTGGAAGGCTGTCAGAGCTGCAGAGCCAGCCAGGAGACCATTTAAGAGCAACAAACGTGTGAGGAACATGCAGACAGCTGAGGCTGCTTGCTGAGGGCTGTCATCAGTCAGCCACTTCCAAAAATAAAGAGCATTCAGCTCCCAGAAAGAGCTCCAAGGTTCTGGGTGCTTCAAAGAGCTCTGCAGCCGAACCCTTGGGCCCTGCTCTCTTCTCCCTGCGCCTGCCCTGGCTGAACTTCCTGAGGCTCTCCTGCACCCAAGCTGGTGGTAAGAAGCTGTCAGCCCTCAAAGCCAATAAAAACTGCACGTGATGACTGCTCAGGAATGACAAAAAGCCTTCTGGTGGCCCTTGGGCAAGGGCAGGAACCTTCCCTAAGGCCAAGTGGTGACCCTGGTGGGATCCCACTGCAGAAAGCCGAGGGGGGAGATGGCTGCAGCTCGAAGTTTGCAGCCCCCAGCAGAGGCCCAGAGAGACTTTCTCTGTCTAGCAAATCTTTATTGTAAAATGGTTTTGTTTCCCCTTACAAAACAGTAAAAATCACTCCCCCAGCAAGGCTGAGATGGCTCTGCAGGGCAGCAGCGTTGGCCCCAATCTCCTTCCCCCCCTCCCTCCCCGCTCCAGGACGCTCCCCACTTCCAGTCTGAGGAGAGGCGCAAGCGGCGCCCGGAACGCCCAGCACCGATCAATAGGCTGAGAAGGGCAGGAGTGGGAAGGCTAAAGGCATGCAGAGAGCTCTGGCAGCAGCAGGGGCTGGAGAGGGGAGGGGGGCTGCGAAGCGGGGCGCGGCAGGGCTCAGTCGTCCTTGTCGCGGGCGCCGTGCTTGAGGATGCGCGTGAACTCGATGTAGTTGAAGTTGCCCTTCTTGTCGATGGGAGCCTCCCGGTACAGCTCGTCCACCTCCTCGTCCGTGAACCTGTCGCCCATGGTGGTCAGCAGCTCCCGCAGGTAGTCCTCCTGGATGAAGCCTGCGCGGCACGGGGAGAGGGCTGGGGCGCCGGGGACCTCCGCCGCCGGCCGCTCCCACCCCGCCCCCTGCCCCGGCCGGGGACACCTCCCGCCGGCCCGGGCTGCTCCGGGCTGCTCCGGCCCGGCCCGCGACGCTCCCGGGGAGGGGGCGCCCGCAACGCCCTGGGCAGCCTCTGCCAGGCTCTCCCCACCCTCACTGCCACCACTTTGTCCCCAGCCTCCGCTCTCAATCTCCCCTCTTCCGCCTGCAATGCACAAAAGCTGGCAGGAGTCGACTCATCCATGGGCTTCACAGCCCCACCAAGGGTGGCAGAGACCTCAGAGCTCATCCAGTCCAAGCTGGCACCACAGACCTCATGACCAGACCATGGCACCAAGTGCCACATCCAATCCCCTCCTGAACACCTCCAGGGGTGGGGACTCCACCACCTCCCTGGGCAGCACATCCCCAGGGCCAATCTCTTTTGCTGGGAAGAACTTCTTCCTAACCTCCAGCCTGAACCTCCCCTGGCACAGCTTGAGACTGTGTCCTCTTGTTCTGCTGCTGGCTGCCTGGGAGAAGAGCCCAACCCCCACCTGGCTCCAACCTCCCTGCAGGGAGTTGCAGAGAGCAAGAAGGTCTCCCCTGAGCCTCCTCTTCTGCAGGCTAAGCAACCCCAGCTCCCTCAGCCTCTCCTCACAGGGCTGTGCTCAAGGCCTCTCCCCAGCCTTGTTGCCCTTCTCTGGACACCTTCAAGTCTCTCAATGTCCTTCCTACACTGAGGAGCCCAGAGCTGGACACAGGACTCAAGGTGTGGCCTGAGCAGTGCTGAGCACAGGGCACAATGACCTCCCTGCTCCTGCTGGCCACACTCTTCCTGATGCAGGCCATGTTCATCCCATGGGTTTAGTCCTAAGAGTTACTGCACCAACCCCAGGATGCAGTTCCAGAGGTGAGGCATCCACGGCCTCCCTGGGCAACCTGTTCCTTTGAACACTTCCATTCTTGAAGCCTTCCCAGCCCCTCCAGGCAACCTGTCCTAGTGCCTCACCCTCATGGGGAAGTATTTCCTCCTTGTGTCTCATTTCAGTCTGCCCTCTGCCAGTCTGAGGCCAACCTGAATGTTTCTGTGATTGTTTGTTTGGCTGGGGTGCCTGGGGATATGATTCAGGGGTGAGCCTTGCAGAGCAGGGTCAGTGCTTGCACCTGGTGATCCTGAGGGGCTTTTCCAACCTGAATGTTGATTCTGTGATCACTCCTTGTCCTGTCACTGCCAGCCTTTGTCAAAAGTCCCTCTCCAGCTCTCCTGAAGGCTGCTCTAAGGTCTCCCTGGAGCCTTCTCTTCTCCAGACTGACCAACATCCATTCCCTCCAGCAAGTCACCTTGACTACCAGGGGTCAACAAACACAGCCTCACAGGTTGCATTGACTGGGAAGGGACCCTCCAAGAACATCTTGTCCAACCCCCCTGCAGTCAGCAGGGACACCTCCAACTAGAGCAGATACAGGCAAGGCTTTCAGTGTGCAGAAAGCAGAGCTTTCAGAGCTAAATCCATCACCACTACCATGAATCCAGGTGTTTACCAGTGCAGAAGTCACACAGCCATGAGAGCTTCTGCCTTGCTAAAGCTCCCCAAAAGGAGGCTGCAGCCAGCTGGGAAGTGGTCTCCCAAGGAACAAGGGATAGGAGGGGAAATGGCCTCCAGTTGCACCTGGGAAGATGAAGGTTGGGCTGGAAGAAAACTTCCTTCCCCACAAGGGTTGACAAAGCCTGGCCCAGGCTGCCCAGGGCAGCGGTGGAGTCCCCATCCCTGGAGGGGTTTCAGAGCCGTGGAGATGTGGTGCCGAGGGCCATGGTGACTTTGGGCAGTGAGTTGGACTCAATGAGCTTAGAGGACTCTACCAAGCTCACTGACTCTCTGCCTCTGTGGACATCAGCACTGCAGCCTGGTACCTGTGGCCTCCTCGTCGAAGCAGGCGAAGGCGTTGCGGATGACGTCCTCGGGGTCGGTGCCGTTCAGCTTCTCCCCAAACATGGTGAGGAACATGGTGAAGTTGATGGGGCCTGGGGCCTCGTTCATCATGGCATCCAGGTACTCGTCCGTGGGGTTCTTCCCTGCAAAGGCAGCCAGCCAGGGGTGCTTCAGCTTCCCCACCAAGGGCTCACAGAGCCCCAGAATGGGCTGGGAAGGGACCTCAAGGATCCTCCAGCTCCAACCCCCCTGCCGCGGGCAGGGAAGCCTCCCACCAGCCCAGGCTGCTCCAGCCCAGACCCAAGCCGGCTCTGTGGATGCCCTGTGGAGGGGGCATCCACCACCTCCCTGGGCAAGCTGCTCCAGTGTCTCCCCACCCTCACTGCCCAGAATTGTTCCCTCATCTCCAGCCTGCAGCCACAGCCACCCCAGGAGCACCACAGGGCCGGCGACAGCCGCCCCGAGCCGGCCCAGGCCGAGTCACCGCCTGCAGAGCAGCACAGGTCTGCTGCACAGCCCCCAGCAGAGAGCTGACCTTACCCAGGGAGGCCAGCATGTCGTGCAGGTCCTCCTTGTCGATGAAGCCATCCCTGTTCTGGTCAATCATGTTGAAGGCCTCCTTGAACTCCTGGATCTGGGACTGGTCGAACATGGCGAAGACGTTGGAGGTGGCGCGCTGCGGGCGCTTCTTGGTGGTCTTCGTCTTGGCCCTTTTGCTGGACATGGTGGCTGGGGGCTCTAGGGAGAGGGAGCCAAGCTTTAGCCTCATGAAATCATAAAAGCAGCAGCTGGATCAAGGAAGAAGCAAGCAGCCCAAAGCAGACATTTATTTGGGTGCCTCCTGCTCCTCTTCCTTCCCTTCAGACAACTCTCGCTGCTGGCAGGAGGGTTTTGAGGAGCTGGGGACTGGCTCTGTGGGCCAACAGCAGCCTGAAGTGGAAAACAAACCAAAGCCTGCTTCTTGAGCTGGACCTCACACAGCTCCTGTGCTGCTGAGTCCATGCTCTGGCTACACCTCCCCCAGACTCTGATAACCTCCTACCACAGTGCTTTGTCGACCCCCCGTGACAAAGGGCATTGGGCTGCTGGGCCTGCAGTGGTTAACCCGACCCAGCAGCTTGCTAAAGGGACAATTAGGAGGGAAAGAAGACCCAAACCAGACCAAAAGCCCATCCAAGAAAGGGAGTTTTGAGTCTGAATGGTGTTTGTGAGAAGAGCTGCAGTGAACAGAGCAGAAGGTCTCAGGATGCATGAAGAAGAGTTGTCACCAGCAGGGCAGGGGAGGCTCTCCTGCCCCTCTGTCTGCCCTGCTGAGGCCACAGCTGCCCTGCTGGGGCCAGCTCTGGGCTCCCCAGTCCCAGAGGGACAGAGAGCTGCTGGAGAGAGCCCAGGGGAGGCTGCAGAGCTGCTGAGGGGCCTGGAGCAGCTCTGGCAGCAGCAAAGGCTGAGAGCCCTGGGGCTGAGAGCCTGCAGCAGAGCAGCCCCAGAGGGCAGCTGAGCAATGCTCAGCAAGAGCTGAAGGAGCTGTGGGGGGCAAGAGGCTGGGGCCAGGCTCTGCTGAGTGGTGCCCAGGGCCAGGCCAAGGGGCAGTGGGCACAAAGTCCACTTCTGTGGGGTCACAGAGATGCCAACAATTTGCAACTGAAGCGTTAATTGATAGCTTTAATGAGATGAGCTCCTCAGAAATGCTGCTCAGAGCCACAGCAGAGCTCTGGCTGCTTCTCAGCTGGACCAAAGTTGGGCATTTTCTGTCAGAGCACTGGAAAGCAGGTCTGAAGCCACCAACTTGGGCTTCATCCTTCTGGAATTCAGCACAGCAACTCCCTTCCACGGTGGAGCAACCCCAGACCTCCCCCTCTACCCCCCACCCCCCCCAAAACCAGTTAGTTTGTAGAGGGTTATCTAAAGAGAGCCAATTTTACCTTGCTTTGGAGCAGGGACCTGAGAAGCTGCACCAAGCATCTGGATCATGAAAGGGAATTCCATGGTTGGGACCTTCTGAGTCTCTCCACAGGGAGCCTGACTGTTTCCCCCCGTGCTAACTGCCCCCTTTTAAGCCCTCTGTGGACATCCAGCCTTCCCTGACGTCCTGGAGCTGCCCCAGGAAAAACAGCAGCTGCAGCATCCCCTGGCCAGGCTGGGCAGCTCCTCCTGGCTTTCACTGACCACAAAGCTATCCAAGATGTTTGGCCTCCAGCAGGGCTCCAGCAACTCAATCCAAGCTGCTGACGCCTGGGTACAGATGAGGACAGCTGACAGCCCAGCAAGGGGGCTCTGGAGGGGCAGCCAGGGCTTGGCCACAGCCTCAGCCTTCCTCTGACCTCCAAAACCATTCTGCAACGTGGAGCTCCTGGTTAAAAGCTGCACTGCTTGGAACAGCTCCCTGTCAGTAAGTGGTCTGTGAAAGAGCTCAGGGTCTGTGGCCCAGGCAGGGAGCTGACAGGAAGGGAGACTCTGGCTCTCCACAACATCCTCTCAGGTGGAGGAACCTGGAGACTCCAGGCCTGGCAGCCTGAGCTCAGTGCCAGGGAAGATGATGGAGCAGATTATCCTGGGGGCAATCAGTGTGCACCTGCAGGATGGCCAAGGGCTCAGGCCCAGCCAGCAGGGACCCAGGCAGGGCAGGTCCTGCCTGACCAACCTGAGCTCCTTCTATAATCAGGGGACTGCCTGGGGGATGTGGGGCAGGCTGGGGATGGAGTCTGCCTGGACTGCAGCAAGGCCTTTGCCACCATCCCCCACAGCAAGCTCCTGGCCAAGCTGTCAGCCCCTGGCTGGGACAGCAGCTCTCTGAGCTGGGCTAGGAACTGGCTGGAGGCTGAGCCCAGAGAGTGGTGGTGAATGGTGCCACAGCCAGCTGGCAGCCAGGCACCAGTGGTGTGCCCCAGGGAGCAGTGCTGGGCCCCAGCCTGCTCAATATCTTCATTGATGATCTGGAGGAGGGGATGGAGTCCATCAGCAGCAAATGTGCAGCTGACAGCAAGCTGGGGGCAGGAGTTGAGCTGTTAGAGGGCAGGAGAGCTCTGCAGAGGGACCTGGACAGGCTGGGCAGATGGGCAGAGGCCAAGGGCAGGAGACTGAACACATCCAAGTGCCAGGGGCTGCACATTGGCCACAGCAACCCCAGGCAGTGCTACAGGCTGGGGGCAGAGTGGCTGAGAGCAGCCAGGCAGAGAGGGACCTGGGGGGAGTGGGGGACAGCAGCTGAACATGAGGCAGCATTGTGCCCAGGGGACCAAGAAGGCCAAGGGCATCCTGGCCTGCAGCAGGAAGAGTGTGGCCAGCAGGAGCAGGGAAGTCCTTCTGCCCTGTGCTCAGCACTGCTCAGGCCACACCTTGAGTCCTGTGTCCAGCTCTGGGCTCCTCAGCTTAGGAAAGAGGTTGAGCTGCTGGAAGGTGTCCAGAGAAGGGCAAGAAAGCTGGGGAGGGGTCTGGAGCACAGCCCTGGGAGGAGAGGCTGAGGGAGCTGGGGTTGCTTAGCCTGCAGAAGAGGAGGCTCAGGGGTGACCTTCTTGCTCTCTGCAACTCCCTGCAGGGAGGTTGGAGCCAGGTGGGGGTTGGGCTCTTCTCCCAGGCCCCCAGCAGCAGAACAAGAGGACACAGTCTCAGGCTGTGCCAGGGGAGGTTCAGGCTGGAGCGGAGGAGAAAGTTCTCCACTGAGAGAGTCATTTGTCATTGGGATGTGCTGCCCAGGGAGGTGGTGGAGTCCCCATCCCTGGAGGTGTTTGAAAAGGGATTGGATGTGGCACTTGGTGCCATGGTTTAGTCATGAGGTCTGTGCTGACAGGTTGGACTTGATGATCCTCGAGGTCTCTTCCAGCCTCGGTGATACTGTGAGACTGTAACTTCATGAAAGGAGGCTGGAGCCAGCTGGGGTCTCTTTGCTAAAGGAACAAGCAACAGGACAAGAGGAAACAGCCTTGGCTGCCCCAGGGAAGGTTTAGTTTGGACACAAGGAACAATTGCTTCCCCAAAAGGGCTGTCAAGGCCTGGAGTGGTTTCAAAGCCATGGAGATGTGGTGCTGAGGGACATGCTTTGCTGAGACCTCACCTCCAGTCCTGCCTCCAGCTCTGCTGTCCCCAGCAGCAGAAGGACACAGAGCTGCTGGAGAGAGGCCAGAGGAGGCCACAGAGATGCTGCCAGGGCTGGAGCAGCTCTGCTGGGAGGCCAGGCTGAGGGAGCTGGGGCTGTGCAGCCTGCAGAGGAGAAGGCTCCAGGGGCACCTCAGAGCTGCTGCCAGCACCTGAAGGGAGCCTGCAGGAAGGCTGCAGAGGAACTGCTCCTGAGGGGGTCTGGAGCCAGGCCCAGGGGGAAGGGTTTGGAGCTGAGGCAGAGCAGGGTCAGAGTGGAGCTGAGGAAGAAGTTGTTGAGTGTGAGGCTGCTGAGCCTCTGGCCCAGGCTGCCCAGGGAGGCTGTGGCTGCCTCCTGCCTGGGGGTATCACAGTATCACCAAGGTTGGAAGAGACCTCAAATATCATCAAGTCCAACCTCTCACCACAGACCTCATGACCACACCATGGCACCAAGTGCCACATCCAATCCCCTCCTGAACACCTCCAGGGATGGGGACTCCACCACCTCCCTGGGCAGCACATTCCAATGACAAATGACTCTCTCAGTGAAGAACTTTCTCCTCACCTTCAGCCTAAACCTCCCCTGGTGCAGCTTGAGACTGTGTCCTCTTGTTCTGGTGCTGGTTGCTAGAGAGAAGAGCCCAACCCCCACCTGGCTCCAACCTCCCTGCAGGGAGTTGCAGAGAGCAAGAAGGTCTCCCCTGAGCCTCCTCTTCTCCAGGCTAAACAATCCCAGCTCCCTCAGCCTCTCCTCATAGGGCTGTGCTCAAGGCCAGGCTGGATGAGGCCTTGAGCAGCTGAGTCTGGTTGAGAGGTGTCCCTGGGGGAGGTTGGAGCAGATGAGCTCTGAGCCATTCTGGGACTCCATGAAGTCCATCAGGAAGAAGGTGATAAATTGAGAGGTGTTCAGGAGCAGAGGACATCCAAGCAGCTCTCCAAAGAGCCCAGTCCAGGGTGAAGCAGCTCCAAGTGTTTACCCTCAGTGCTGTCTCTGTGTCAGCTGTGGATGATGTCAGGAGCAGGAACTGCCCTCCTCTGAGTCAGGCACTCAACCCACTGATAATCCACTGCTTGCTCAGCTGAGCAACCCCACAGGGAAAGATAAACCCTAGAAGGAGACAAAGCTGAGCAGCTGAAGAGCTTGAAGCAGGCAAGACAGGAAATGTTGTGACCCACCAAGAGGGGAGCAACTCTGAGCTGTCCAGAGGCAGGGACCAGAAGTTCTGCCTCAGAGAAGCATCACAGGAGCTTCTCATTGCCTCTGGAATAGGTTGTCCTGGGAGGTCATGGATGTCCCCTCCCTGGAGGTGCTCACAGCCAGGCTAGATGAGGCCTTGAGCAACATGGGCTGGAGGGAGGTGTCCCTGCCCATGGCAGGGGGTTGGAGTAGGTGATCTCTGAGATCCCTTCCAACCTGAGCCATGCTGTGATCAGTAGGTAAAGGGCAGGGGGCAAGAGGATGGGGTCAGAACCTTTCTAGTGGTGCCCAGTCTCCAAAATAGTCCCAGAATGCCAGTCTGGCTGGAAGAGACACCTGGGCATAGCTTGTCCAGCCCCTCTGCTAAAAGCAGCCCCAGAGGGGATCCTCTCAGTGCTCAGCAAGAGCTAGGGGGCATGAGCAAAGAGGCTGGGGCCAGGCTCTGCTGAGTGGTGCCCAGGGCCAGGCCAAGGGGCAAGGGGCAGAGCCTGGCAGGCAGGAGGTGGCAGCTGAGCAGGAGGAGAAAGTGGTTTGGGGGGAGGCTGCTGGAGGCCTGGAGCAGGCTGCCAGAGAGGTTGTGGAGTCTGCTGGTGTGGAGAGCTTCCAACCCCCCCTGGGCACTGTGCTGCTGGGCAAGCTGCTGGGGGGGCCCTGCTGGAGCAGGGCTTGGGCTGGGGGAGCTCCAGAGGTCCTTTCCCAGCCCTCCCTGCTGGGGTTCAGAGATTCCCAATCCCATCTTTGGTACTGAGGAGTTGTTTGCTGCCTGGCCCCTGCACATCAGTCTCTGCCTGCAGGGTGGATCTCACGATGCTCTTACACTGTCCCAAGACCACCACACAAGCAGCACACCCAAGGAGCACTCTCGATGCGTTATTCTATCCCTGCCCATCGGTGAGGAGCTCATTAAAGGCAGCTCCAGCAGCCACCTTCCCTTAACTCATCGCAGCCCCCCCCCAAAGCCAACCCCCAGGCTGTGCCCACGGGATCGACGGCACTCAGCCGGCAGGGCCAGGGCGGGAGCAGGAGGAGATGGCGAGGCCAAGGCTCTGCGAGCTCCACAGGGAGCAGGCACCAAACCCCACCCTGCGCAACCCCACCGGCTCCCCGGGGACATCTCACTGCAGCCCTCGGCCACAGGATTCGCCAAACGCCGGGGCAGGAGCCCGGCTGCCCCCAGAGCGGTGGTTGTGGCAGTGCCCAGAGCTTCTGTCTGCAAGCTCAGAGGGCAAACGACCACGGAACTGTCCCGGAGAACCTTTCCTTCGGCGCTAACTACTGCTGGAGTGAGCAGGAAAGGAGAGCCGCGACCTCCGCCGCCCCCCACCGCCGGAGCTCTCTCCCCAGCCCTTCCCCTGCGCTATCCCCGGGCAGGCAGGGGCTGCGGGGGGTGGGCAGGCAGGGGCTGCGGGAGGTGGGCAGGCACGGGCTGCGGGGGGTGGGCAGGCAGGGGCTGCGGGGGGTGGGCAGGCACGGGCTGCGGGAGGTGGGCAGGCAGGGGCTGCGGGGGGTGGGCAGGCACGGGCTGCGGGAGGTGGGCAGGCAGGGGCTGCGGGGGGGTGGGCAGCCACGGGCTGCGGGGGGTGGGCAGCCACGGGCTGCGGGGGGTGGGCAGCCACGGGCTGCGGGGGGTGGGCAGCCACGGGCTGCGGGGGGTGGGCAGGCAGGGGCTGCGGGGGGTGGGCAGCCACGGGCTGCGGGGGGTGGGCAGCCACGGGCTGCGGGGGGGTGGGCAGGCACGGGCTGCGGGAGGTGGGCAGGCAGGGGCTGCGGGGGGTGGGCAGGCAGGGGCTGCGGGGGGTGGGCAGGCAGGGGCTGCGGGGGGTGGGCAGCCACGGGCTGCGGGGGGTGGGCAGGCAGGGGCTGCGGGGGGGTGGGCAGGCAGGGGCTGCGGGGGGTGGGCAGGCACGGGCTGCGGGAGGTGGGCAGGCAGGGGCTGCGGGGGGTGGGCAGGCAGGGGCTGCGGGAGGTGGGCAGGCAGGGGCTGCGGGGGGGTGGGCAGGCACGGGCTGCGGGAGGTGGGCAGGCAGGGGCTGCGGGGGGGTGGGCAGGCACGGGCTGCGGGGGGTGGGCAGGCACGGGCTGCGGGAGGTGGGCAGGCAGGGGCTGCGGGGGGTGGGCAGGCAGGGGCTGCGGGGGGTGGGCAGCCACGGGCTGCGGGGGGTGGGCAGCCACGGGCTGCGGGGGGTGGGCAGGCAGGGGCTGCGGGGGGTGGGCAGGCACGGGCTGCGGGAGGTGGGCAGGCAGGGGCTGCGGGGGGTGGGCAGGCAGGGGCTGCGGGGGGTGGGCAGGCACGGGCTGCGGGGGGTGGGCAGGCAGGGGCTGCGGGGGCTGGGCAGGCAGGGGCTGCGGGGGGTGGGCAGGCACGGGCTGCGGGGGGTGGGCAGGCACGGGCTGCGGGGGGGTGGGCAGGCAGGGGCTGCGGGGGGTGGGCAGGCACGGGCTGCGGGGGGTGGGCAGGCAGCCGCCCCCTGCCACGGGCAGCCAGGGGCGCCGCGGGCCGGTGCGGGACCATCCCCCCGGGGTCCCGGCAGCACTCAGCCAAGGGCCCAGGGGCGCTGCCCCCGAGGCGGGGCAGTTTGAAGCGAGCCCCGGGCCCGCCCCAGCGCCCCCCCAGGAGCCCCCCGACTCCAAAGCCGCGTCCCAGCGGCCGGGGCTCACCTGCGGGCTGCGGGACGGGGTCCTGGTGCGGGTGCGGCAGGCAGCGGCGGCGGTGGCGGCAGGGAGGAAGGGAGGAAGGAAGCGCCGGGCTGGGCCGGGCGGCTGCACCATCCTCGCCCAGAGGCGGGGGGGGACGCGGCCGGCGGGCTCGGCGCTGTGGCCAGCGGGCGGCAGCGGCCGAGCCGAGGCGGGGTGGCCGCGGTGCCGGTTATGCTCCTTCTCCCCGACCGTCCCCTCTCCGCTCCCCGGGAGGCTGGGGCCGAGGAGCAGGGCTCGGGCTCTCCGCCGTTTTCCACCCCCCCGGGAGCGGAGCGTTGGTGCCGCCGGTGCCGTCACCGCATTCCTGAGCCGCTTGTGCCCTTGTAAGGCAACGGCGGGGCTGGGAGGGGTCCGCTGCCTGTGCCCGGCTCGGCTGCATCCCCCGGCCGGCAGCGCCTTCGTGTTGGTGCCTCCCAAAGCCTCACGCAGCCCCAGCGGAGTGGGATGGGAAGGGACCTCTGGAGACCACCCAGTCCAACCCCCTGCTCCAGCAGGGCACCCACAGCAGCTTGCCCGGCACCACAGCCAGGGGGGGTTGGAAGCTCTCCGCACAAAGAGATTCCACAACCTCTGCAGCCTCACCCCAAACAACTTCCTCCTGCTCAGCTGCCACCTCCTGCCTGCCAGGCTCTGCCCCTTGCCCTGGGCACCACTCAGCAGAGCCTGGCCCCAGCCTCTTGCCCCCCACAGCTCCTTCAGCTCTTGCTGAGCATTGCTCAGCTCCCCTCTGGGGCTGCTCTGCTGCAGGCTCTCAGCCCCAGGGCTCTCAGCCTTTGCTGCTGCCAGAGCTGCTCCAGGCCCCTCAGCAGCTCTGCAGCCTCCCCTGGGCTCTCTCCAGCAGCTCTCTGTCCCTCTGGTACTGGGGAGCCCAGCGCTGGATCCAGTGCACCACTTCCAACCCCCCTGTGAGCGTCCATTCTCTAGACACGTAACCAACTTCAGAATCGGCCATAAAGTGACTCAGCTTGATGCTTGCTCACAGCACTCGCCTACTCCCCTCGGTTTGTAACTCAGACCCGGGGCAGGACGCGCTACTGTTCCCGGCAGCTGCTATACCGGCTGCCACCAGCAGGGGGAGCGCCTCATAGGGGCTGCGGCGCAGAGCCAGGCCGAGGGAGCGCCGCGGGCGGGCGGGGACCCTGGAAATGAGCTCTATCGATCTGGGGCTCAGTCTACCCCTGCCCATTCATGGCTGCTTCTCACAACCCCATGAACGCTCCAGCCTGGAAACTGGCCCGCAGAAAAAGACCTCGGGGTGTTGGCGGACAGCAGCTGGAGATGAGCCAGGGTGTGGCCGAGAAAGCCACCAGCATCCTGGCCGGGGGGCAGCAATGGTGGGGCCAGCAGTAGGGCAGGGATCATCCCCCTGGAGTGGGCACTGGGGAGGCCACACCTGGAGTGTTGGGTTGAGTTTTGGGGCCCTCACTCCAGAAGGACATTGAGAGGCTGGAGCAGGGCCAGAGAAGGACAATGAGGCTGGGAAAGGGTCTGGAGAGCAGGGCTGGGGAGGAGCAGCTGAGGGAGCTGGGGGTGCTCAGTGCGGAGCAGGGGAGGCTGAGGGAGACCTCATTGCTCTCTGCAGCTCCCCGAGAGGAGGCTGGAGTGAGGTGGGGGTTGGTATCTTCTCCCTAGGACCAAGAGATAGGACAAGAGGAAATGGCCTCAAATTGCACCAGAGGAGGTTTAGGTTGGCCATGAGGAACTGTCAAGGCCTGGCCCAGGCTGCCCAGGGCAGCGTTGGAGTCCCCATGCCTGGACAGCCTCCAAAGCTGTGGAGACGTGGTGCTGAAGGCCATGGTCTGGGGGTGACCTGGCAGTGCTGGGTCAAGGGCTGGACTGGATGATCTGAAAGGCCTCTTCCAACCAAAAGCATTCTGTGATTTCATGATTCTGTGCCTCTGGCTCTCTTGCTGCAGGTTGGGTTTCCCTCTGCTCCTGCATGCTGCTGAGACCAGGTGCTGCTATCTGCAGTGCCACTTGTTCCCTCCTTCATTAACAGCACAGCAACAGGAAAAAGAAAGGAATGGCTGCAGCAGGACCTCCTGGAGCTGAGCAGCAGCTCTTCTTACCCCTGTTCTTGGTTGTGAGACCCTGCTGGAGCCGGGGCTGGAGGGGTGGGGGTGCTGGGTGTGCTTGGTGAAGGAGCATGGCTCTGTGAGCAGGGTGAGGCACATCTGAAGTGGGATGAGGAACGGTCCTTGTGGGGCTTCCCTTAGTGTCAGCTGCAGAGCTGCAGCAGTGGTGATGAACACATGTGTTAGAAAGCATGGAAGCACAGCCTGGGCTGGGTTGGAGGGACCTCACAGATCAAGGAATCAGTGAACTGTTGAGGCTGGAGGGGACCTTTGAGGTCCAAAAGTCCAGCTGCTCACTCAGAGCTCACAGCCCCACCACAGCTATGAACCATTGCACCACATCCCTCAGCACCACATCCCTCAGCACCACATCCACACAGCCTTTAAACGCCTCCAGGGATGAGGACTCCACCACCTCCCTCCCTGGGCAGCCTGGGCCAGTGCCTGAGAGCCCTTGCTGGAAAGAAATTGTTCCTCATGTTCAACCTAGACCTCCCTTGGCACAACTTGAGGCTGTTTCCCCTTCTCCCATCTCTTGTTGCACGTGAGAAGAGCTCAACCTCCACCTCGCTGCAGCCCCTTCTCAGGGAGCTGCAGAGAGCAATGAGGTCTCCCTCAGCCTCCTCTTCTCCAGACTGAACACCTTCAGCTCCCTCAGCTGCTCCTCCCCAGCCCTCTTCTCCAGACCCTTCCCCAGGCTCGTTGCCCTTCTCTGGACACACTCCAGTGCTCAGTGTCTTTCTTGTAGTGATGGACCCAAAGAAGTAGTTTGATCACCTAGTTCCAACTCCCTGCCATGGGCAGGGACACCTCCTGCCAGCCCAGGTTGCTCAAGGCCTCATCCAGCCTGGCCTTGAACACCTCCAGGATGGAAGACATTGCCCAGGGAGGTTGTGGGTGCCCCTCAAGGGAAAATCCAGAGGTCCCAGGCCCTGAGATACCCACAAATCCTCCCTTGATGCCTCCAGACCCACTTTAGATACCTGCAGACCCTGTCAAGAGAACCTCAGACCCCCTCTTCCTGCTCACAGACCTCCTTTAGATATCCCCACACCCACTTTAGATGCCCCCTAGAACTTTCTAGGCATCCCCAGAAGACCTGATTTAGCCAAACCCATTTTGGATGCACACAGACTGTTTTAGATGTTCCCCAAACACCCCCAAACTCACTTTAGATGCCTGCACACCTGCTAAAGCAGGCCACAGACTGCCTCTAGATGCTCACAGACCTCATTTAGATGTCCCCAGACCCACTTTAGATGCCCCCAGTCCCCTTTAGATGGCCCCAAAAGACCTTCTGATATACCAAGACCCATTTTAGATGCCCCCAGACCCCCTTTGTTACCCTCTAAACCACTTTAGATGCCCCAGATCGCCTTTAGATGCCGGGAAAGACATGGCTGGGGGTCCTGGGGCTGCAGGGAGACTGAAAACCAGAGTGAGACCACTCCAAATCCTGTGGGACCTCAAAACCTGAATCACCATGAAGACCCCTAAACCTCATTGACACCCCACAACCACCTCCTCTGGGACACTCCAGAGACCCCCTGGGAGCCCACAAGGAATGCTCCAGAGTCCCCCAGACCAATTTAGATGCCCTCAAAACCTCTTCAGGTGCCCCAAATAACCCTTTACCTGCCTCCAACCCCCTTTGGAGGCCACTCAGGCCCCTTAGCAGCCGGTGGCAGCACGCAGTACCTGGCTATGTCCACAAGGTAGCAGCAGTGAGCATGAGAGTCCATGGCACTGGGGATGCTGAGTCCTTAGCAGTGCCACAGACGCTGTGGGGGCCTGACAGAGACCCCAAAACCACACTGAGGCTCCCCTCTCCCCCCCCCCCCCCCCAGCTGCTTCAGAACCATCCTGAGACCCCCCCATAGGAGTCCCCAGGAGATGGTCCAGAGGCACCCAGAGACCTCTATATGCCCCCAGAACCCTTTAGATGCCCCCACAACCCTTTAGATGCCCCCACAACACTTTAGATGCCCCCACAACACTTTAGATGCCCCCAACGTCCCGTTTGATACCCCCAGACCCACTTCAGATGCCCGCAGACCCCCTTCAGAGGATCAACAACCCTGAGCAGCTGTGAGGCTTCTCTTGCCTCTGTGTGTGTGGGGAGCAGCTCAGCTGGGCTCTGGTCAGAGGTTTTGCCATTCAAATGATAAAAGGTACAGAAACAAAAGCCCACCCCCCACAAATCAGCTCTACACAGCTCGGCTCCGTCGTGCTCGTGAAGTTCAATAAGAGCAAGGGCAGGGTCCTGCAGCTGGGTCGAGGCAATCCCAGGCACAAATCCAGGCTGGGCAGTGACTGGCTGGAAAGTAGCCCTGAGGAGAGAGACTTGGGGGTGCTGGTGGACAAAAAGCTCACCAGGAGCTCTCAGTGTGCACTTGCAGCCCGCAAAGCCAATCAGATCCTGGGCTGCAGCAGGAGAAGTGTGGCCAGCAGGGCAAGGGAGGTGATTCTCCCCCTCTGCTCAGCTCTGGGGAGACCCCACCTGGAGTCCTGCCTCCAGTTCTGGAGCACCTATGACAAGAGGGATCTGGAGGTGCTGGAAGGTGTCCAGAGCAGGGCCAGGAGGATGAGCAGAGGGCTGGAGCACCTCTCCTGTGAGGACAGAGTGAAGGAGTTGGGGCTGTTCAGTCTGGAGAAGAGAAGGCTCCCAGGTGACCTCATTGTGGCCTTCCAGGATCTGAAGGGGGCCTACAGGAAGGCTGGGGAGGGACTGCTCAGGATCTCAGGGAGTGATAGGACTAGGGGGAATGGAATGAAGCTGGAGGTGGGGAGATTGAGGCTGGAGGTGAGGAGGAAGTTCTTGCCCATGAGAGTGGTGAAGCCCTGGAATGGGTTGTGCAGGGAGGTGGTCGAGGCCCTGTCCCTGGAGGTGTTTAAGGCCAGGCTGGATGAGGCTCTGGCCAGGCTGATCTAGTGTGGGGTGTCCCTGCCCATGGCAGGGGGGTTGGAGCTGGATGATCCTTGTGGTCCCTTCCAACCCTGAATGAAACTATGAAACTATGAAACTCAGCTGCTCCCGGCTTGGCTGGCTTTGGCTCCTTTCAGCTTGACTCGTGGCCATCTGACCTCGAAAATCCCTTCTACAAATGAGTATCTGCAGCCTTTGTGTCATCAAATGCCCTTGATAGCTATCACTGAATAGGAATGTTTAGTGTCTATATAAAAATGAGAGATTTCTGCCTATTTAAGTCCTCACAGCTAATAGCTACAAGGGCAAATAATTTTTATTCTCAACCCCCCCCCTTCCTCCCCAACCCTGCCCTCCAGTCATTTTTCAGACATTTCAAGCAGTCAGGGTGTTTAGAGCTGCAGTGTCGCTAATTAAACACAGGGTGGCAGCACTGAGCACAGACAGGGCGGCACACAGAGGTGCGCAGCTGCAGTTACAGCAATGAAACACAGGGTGGCAGCAATGAACACTGTCAGGGCGGCACACACCGGTGCACAGCTGCAGTTACAGCAATGAAACACAGGGTGGCAGCAATGAACACTGACAGGGCGGCACACACCGGTGCACAGCTGCAGTTACAGCAATGAAACACAGGGTGGCAGCAATGAACACTGACAGGGCGGCCCACGCCAGTGCAGAGCTGCAGTTACAATGAAACACACGGCGCAGCACCGAGCACTGACAGGGAGGAACAGGCTTTGCAGGTGTACAACTGCAATTGCAACCATGAAACACACGGTGACAGCACTGAGCACCGACAGAGCGGCACATGCTGGTGCACAGCTGCAGTTACAACAATGAACCACGCGGTAGCAGCACTGAGCATTGACAGGGCGGCACATGCTGGTACACAGCTGCAGTTCCAGCAATGAACCACACGGTGGCAGCAATGAACACTGACAGGGAGCACCAGGCTTTTCAGGCGTACAGCTGCAATTACAACTACGAACCACGCGGTGGCAGCACTGAGCAGAGACAGGGCGGCATTCGCAGCTGCATGAGCGTTTTCTTCCCGGCGTCCTGCGAAGGTTCCCTGCCTCATGGTCCTCTCCCTCGCTCAGTCTCCAGCCCTCATTCTGGTACAGGCAACTACCACCTAGATGTGGTGGATGGACACGGCCGGGTCCCGGTGCTGTTGGTGGTCTTCACCTTCTCTTTGCAGCCCCTTCACAGCCCCACTAGCCCCTGGGCTCCCTGCTCGCTTGACAGCAGAATACTCGCTCCCACCAGAGCCCCCACCCTAAGAAGCCCCCACCCCAAGAAGCCCCCACCCCCCACCCGCTGAGTTGTGTGCTGTGCCTCTTGCATTTTTCATGGCCACGTCTTCTGAACATGTACTCTCTGGTGGCCGTCTTGGAGCTCCTGATCAAAAGGTCAAAACATTAAAGGCCTTTTGGGATCCATCACTGCATTAACATTGCAAAGCAGCTGCTCCTGCCAGCTGCCAGGCCTGGCTGTTGACCTGAGCTCCATAGCCTCCCCGGGCTGAATTAATCCTGGGCATCTGAAGTCTCCTTCTCTCTGGCTGCTGAGCCAGGCTGGCTCCTCTCTCGCTCCTTGCCAAGGCACTGATGTCAACTGCAGATTGCCCTCTTATTAGAGGTTAAAAACTCCTTGCAAGGCAGCAGCTGACCTGTGGTTTTATCACTCGCATGATCATTCTGGAGCAGGATAATTTGGCACAGGGTGGGTGATTAATGCTAAGCTATTGCCTTCTCCACTGCTTCCTGTTGAATGGATCCTTTTTAACACACAACATAAGCTGGTGGTTGGTCCTGTTCCAAAGCAGGGGGTTGCTGCTCCTCCTCCTCCTGTAGTAGTTGTTCCTTTCAGGACAAACCCCAGATGTGGCACACAACTCCTTCTTTACAAGGCTACTGCTCTCTTGACTGCCTGCTGCAGTGGGCAGAGCTGTAGGCAACCTCCTAACTGTGGAAGACTTAGAAGCATAGAATCAATCAGGTTGGAAGAGACCTCAGAGAGCATCAAGTCCAAGCTGTCACCCAACACCTCCTGACTAACTAAACCAGGGCTCCAAGGGCCACATCCAATCCTCCTTGAACAACTACAGGGATGGAGACTAGACTAGACTAGACTAGACTAGACCTGGTTGGAAGACCTTTGAGATTATCCCAGGTGCTGCGAGAGCCTACCAGGGGCAAGGCTATGCTTGACCTCCTCTTCACCAACAGGGAAGGACTGGTGGGTGATGTGGTGGTCGGAGGGTGTTTGGGGTCCAGTGACCACGAGATAATTGAATTCTCGGTTTTTGGTCAAGCCAAGAGGGGCGGCAAGAAGACCTCCACTCTGGACTTCCGGAGGGCAGACTTTGGGTTACTCAAGGAACTAATTCAGAGGGTTCCTTGGGATAAAGTCCTTAAAAACAAAGGGGTCCAGGAGAGCTGGACCTACTTCAATGAAGAATTGTTGAAGGCTCAGGGACAGGCTGTGCCAATGTGCCAGAAGATGAGCCGCCGGGGCAGACGGCCAGCCTGGATGGTTCATGAACTTTTAATGGAACTGAGGGAAAAAAAGAGGGTGTATCACCTTTGGAAGCGAGGGGAGGCAACCCACAGAATGTTTAAGGATGTTGCTAGGTCTTGTAGGAAGAGAATTAGGGAGGCAAAAGCACACTTGGAACTTAAACTGGCCTCTACTGTGAAGGACAACAAAAAGTCCTTCTATAAATACATTAATAGTAAGAGGAAAGGGAAGGAAAACCTCCACTCCTTGGTGGATACGGAGGGGAACATTGTAACCAAGGATAAGGAAAAGGCAGAGATACTTAACACCTTCTTTGCCTCAATTTTTACTAGAAGGGCAGAACGTCTTCCTGACAGCTGGTCTGCAGAGCTGGCAGAAGGAGCCAGGGAGCTGCACAGTTTCCCTATGTTCCATGAGGCGGTAGTTGGAACTCTCCTTAGCAGCTTGGATCCCCACAAGTCCATGGGACCAGATGGGATTCATCCTAGGGTGCTGAGAGAGCTGGCAGATGAGCTGGCCAAGCCACTCTCCATAATTTTCCAGCAGTCCTGGCTCACTGGCGAGGTCCCAGAGGACTGGAAGCTGGCCAACGTGGTGCCCATCCATAAGAAGGGCCGGTTGGATGAGCCAGGGAATTACAGGCCTGTCAGCCTGACCTCAGTGCCAGGCAAGATCATGGAACAGGTCATCCTGAGTTCAATAACACAACACTTACAGGATGGCCAAGGGATCAGGCCTAGCCAGCATGGATTTAGGAAGGGCAGGTCCTGCCTGACCAACCTGATCTCCTTCTATGATCAGGTGACCCGCCTGGTGGATGTGGGGAGGCCTGTTGATGTAGTCTACCTGGACCTCAGCAAGGCCTTTGACACCGTCCCCCATAGCAAACTGCTGGCCAAGCTGTCAGCCCATGGCTTGGACGGGAGCACACTGCGATGGGTTAGGAACTGGCTGGAGGGCCGAGCCCAGAGAGTGGTGGTGAATGGTGCCACATCCAGCTGGCAACCAGTCACTAGTGGTGTGCCCCAAGGATCAGTGCTGGGCCCTGTGCTCTTTAACATCTTTATTGATGATCTGGATGAGGGCATTGAGTCCATCATCAGTAAATTTGCTGACGACACCAAGCTGGGGGCAAGAGTTGATCTGCTGGAGGGTAGAGAGGCTCTGCAGAGAGACCTGGACAGGCTGGACAGATGGGCAGAATCCAACGGCATGAGATTTAACACATCCAAATGCCGGGTTCTGCACATTGGCCACAGCAACCCCATGCAGTGCTACAGGCTGGGGTCAGAGTGGCTAGAGAGCAGCCAGGCAGAGAGGGATCTGGGGGTGCTGGTTGATGGTAGGCTTAACATGAGCCTGCAGTGTGCCCAGGCAGCCAAGAGGGCCAATGGCATCCTGGCCTGCATCAAGAACAGTGTGGCCAGCAGGAGCAGGGAGGTCATTCTGCCCCTGTACACTGCACTGGTTAGGCCACACCTCGAGTACTGTGTCCAGTTCTGGGCCCCTCAGTTTAGGAAGGATGTTGACTTGCTGGAACGAGTCCAGAGAAGAGTAACAAAGTTGGTGAGGGGTTTGGAACACAAGCCCTATGAGGAGAGGCTGAGGGAGCTGGGGCTGCTTAGCCTGGAGAAGAGGAGACTTAGGGGTGACCTTATCACTCTCTACAACTACCTGAAGGGAGGTTGTAGACAGGCTGATGATGGTCTCTTCTCCCAGGCACCCAGTACCAGAACAAGAGGACACAGTCTCAAGCTGCGCCAGGGGAGGTTCAGGTTGGATGTTAGGAAGAAGTTCTATACAGAAAGAGTGATTGCGCTATGGAACGGGTTGCCCGGGGAGGTGGTGGAGTCGCCGTCATTGAAGGTGTTCAGAAGGAGACTTGACGGGGTGCTTGGTGCCATGGGTTAGCTGTTTGGGTGGGTTGGATTGGTTGATGGGTTGGACACGATGATCTTGAAGGTCTCTTCCAACCTGGTTTGGTTTATTCTAATAAAGTTTATCATCCAGTCCAACCTCTCCCCCAGCACCATCTGATCAACTCAACCATGGCACCAAGGGCCTCATCCAGGCTCTTCCTAAACACCTCCAGGGATGGGGACTCCACCACCTCCCTGGGCAGCACATCCCAAGGGCCAATCTCTCTTTCTATGAAGAACTTCTTCCTCACCTCCAGCCTAAACCTCCCCTGGCACAGCTTGAGACTGTGTCCTCTTGTTCTGCTGCTGGCTGCCTGGGAGAAGAGCCCAACCCCCACCTGGCTCCAACCTCCCTGCAGGGAGTTGCAGAGAGCCAGAAGGTCTCCCCTGAGCCTCCTCTTCTCCAGGCTAAGCAACCCCAGCTCCCTCAGCCTCTCCTCACAGGGCTGTGCTCCAGACCCCTCCCCAGCTTTCTTGCCCTTCTCTGGACACCTTCCAGCAGCTCAACCTCTTTCCTAAGCTGAGGAGCCCAGAGCTGGACACAGGACTCAAGGTGTGGCCTGAGCAGTGCTGAGCACACGGCAGAAGGACTTCCCTGCTCCTGCTGGCCACACTCTTCCTGCTGCAGGCCAGGATGCCCTTGGCCTTCTTGGCCCCCTGGGCACACTGCTGGCTCATGTTCATCTGCTGTCCCCCACTCCCCCCAGGTCCCTCTCTGCCTGGCTGCTCTCCAACCCCAGCCTGTAGCACTGCCTGGGGCTCCAGTTGGAAATGACCTCTGAGGTCATCGAGTCCAGCCAACAACCTAAGACCACCATGGTCATCAGGTTGGAAGGGGGCTCAGAGCTCAGCTGCTCCAAGCTCCCCTCCATGCCCAGGGACACCTCTCAGCCAGGCTCAGCTGCTCAGGGCCTCATCCAGCCTGGCCTTCAGCACCCCCAGCAAGGAGACAGCCACAGCCTCCCTGGGCAGCCTGGGCCAGAGGCTCAGCAGCCTCACACTCAACAACTTCTTCCTCAGCTCCACTCTGACCCTGCTCTGCCTCAGCTCCAAACCCTTCCCCCTGGGCCTGGCTCCAGACCCCCTCAGGAACAGTCAATCAGCACCCCCACAACTGAGTCTCTTTCCCTCTCTGGACTGAGACATAAACCCAAACCAACCCCCCCCAAAAAAAACCAAACAATTCCCCTCCCCCCAACCCATTCCCCCCAAAACCAAACCAAACCAACACAGCCCCCAAAAACATCACAAAAATGAGGGAGTTGCCTTTCAGAACCTGCAGACTCAAACTACTTTCAGAGGCAGCTGCTCTAAGTGTTGCTTTTATACTGGCAAGAGCCTTTTAAAAGGCTTCTGTGGTGTGAAGAGCTCTTCCAGAGGCTTTTCATAATGCACCAGGAGAGAACATGGAAATGGTTTTCTCACCACGGGCAGCCCTGGGGCTCCCTCAGCACGCCCTGTACCCAGCCTGGGAGGAGAGATTCGCTGCCTGCCTCAGGGGCTGAGCCATGGGCAGCAGTGCTGCTCCCCCTCCTCACCCCCCAACAACAATCTGCTTCATCCCTTGGCCTGGGGGAGAAGTGCCTGAAGGCTCAGCCCCACCCCAGCGTGGTAGGTTGACACTGGAAGAGGTTGCCTCGGGAGGTGGTGGAAGCCTCATGCCTGGAGGTGTTTGCAGCCAGGCTGGATGTGGCTGTGAGCAACCTGCTGCAGTGTGAGGTGTCCCTGACCAAGGCAGGGGGGTTGGGACTGGCTGAGCCTTGGCCAGCAGGGCCAGGGAGGGGATTCTGCCCCTCTGCTCCACTCTGCTGAGACCACAGCTGGAGCTCTGGGACCAGTTTTGGAGCCTCTGTGCCAGGTAGGATCTGGAGGTGCTGGAAGGTGTCCAGAGAAGGGCCACGAGGAGGAGCAGAGGGCTGGAGCTGCTCTGCTGTGGGAACAGGCTAAGAGAGTTGGGGTTGATCAGTCCAGAGAAGAGAAGGCTCTGAGGAGACCTAATTGTGGCCTTCCAGTATCTGAAGGGGGCTGCAAGAAAGCTGGGGAGGGACTTTTGAGGGTGTCAGGGAGGGATAGGACTGGGGGGGGGTGGAGCAGAACTAGAAGTAGGGAGATTGAGATTGGCTGTGAGGAAGAAGTTGTTTCCCATGAGGGTGGTGAGAGCCTGGCACAGGCTGCCCAGGGAGGTGGTGGAAGCCTCCTGCCTGGAGGTGTTTGCAGCCAGGCTGGATGTGGCTGTGAGCATCTGATACAGATTCTTCACTCTCCTCATCACTAGAAGTCTCCGGGGTAGAGCCAGAGCTATGCTTCCTTCTCTTTGATCTATGCTTAATAACGAAACAGACCTTAGATACCTTTTTCTCCAGGCACAGAGCTACTAACAGGCACACTTTAATTATCACCGATACCAGGATTACACTCACCAAATAAATCACCTTTGGATCCCAGCCATCACTCTTTCACCTACTGGAACCTTAAACTCCCTTATCTCAATTGGCAGAGTGGTTGATGCTATAATTCCGTATCTCGTAAGCCAAAAGACCCCCAGGCAGCGGTCATAGAGGAGCTGAATCTTCTATTTAAACCAGAAATATAATTTATGCATTAAATATTTGCCTATTTGATCAAGAATCAAACCTAAACAATACTTGTAGATCCATACATAGTCAGGGAGCTGCACAGTTTCCCTGCGTTCCATGAGCAGATGGTTGGAACTCTCCTCAGCAGCTTGGATCCCCACAAGTCCATGGGACCAGATGGGATCCATCCTAGGGTGCTGAGAGAGCTGTCAGATGAGCTGGCCAAGCCACTATCCATCATTTTCCAGCAGTCCTGGCTCACTGGAGAGGTCCCAGAGGACTGGAAGCTGCCAACGTTGTGCCCATCCACAAGAAAGGCTGGTTGGATGAGCCAGGGAATTATAGGCCTGTCAGCCTGACCTCAGTGAACACCTCCAATGAACAGGTCATCTTGGGTGCAATCACTCAGCACTTGCAGGATGGCCAAGGGATCAGGCCTAGCCAGCATGGATTTAGGAAGGCAGGTCCTACCTGACAAACCTGATCTCCTTCTATGATCAGGTGACTGCCTGGTGGATGTGGGGAGGCCTGTGGATGTGGCCTACCTGGACCTCAGCAAGGCCTTCAACACCATCCCCCATAGCAAACTCCTGGCCAAGCTGTCAGCCCATGGCTTAGATGGGAGCACACTGCGATGGGTTAGGAACAGCCTGGAGGCTGAGCCCAGAGAGTGGTGGTGAATGGTGCCACATCCAGCTGGCAGCCAGTCACTAGTGGTGTGCCCCAAGGATCAATGTTGGGCCCTGTGCTCTTTAACATCTTTATTGATGATCTGGATGAGGGCATTGAGTCCATCATCAGTAAATTTGCTGATGACACCAAGCTGGGGGCAGGAGTTGATCTGCTGGAGGGTAGAGAGGCTTTGCAGAGAGACCTCGACAGGCTGGGCAGATGGGCAGAGACCAAGGGCAGGAGATTGAACACATCCAAGTGCCAGGTTCTGCACATTGGCCACAACAACCCCATGCAGAGCTACAGGCTGGGGGCAGAGTGACTGAGAGCAGCCAGGCAGAGAGGAACCTGGGGGTACTGGTCGATGGTAGGCTGAACATGAGCCAGCAGTGTGCCCAGGGGGCCAAGAAGGCCAAGGGCATCCTGGCCTGCATCAGGAAGAGTGTGGCCAGCAGGAGCAGGGAGGTCATTCTGCCCCTGTACACTGCACTGCTCAGGCCACACCTCAAGTCCTGTGTCCAGTTCTGGGCCCCTCAGTTTAGGAAGGAGGTTGACTTGCTGGAACGAGTCCAGAGAAGGACAACGAAATCAGTGAGGGGTCTGGAGCACAGCCCTGTGAGGAGAGGCTGAGGGAGCTGGGGTTGCTTAGCCTGGAGAAGAGGAGACTCAGGGGTGACCTTCTTGCTCTCTACAACTACCTGAAGGGAGGTTGTAGACAGGTGGATGTTGGCCTCTTCTCCCAGGCACCCAGCACCAGAACAAGAGGACACAATCTCAGGCTGTGCCAGGGGAGGTTTAGGCTGGAGGTTAGGAAGAAGTTCTACACAGAGAGAGTGATTGGCCATTGGAATGGGCTGCCTGGGGAGGAGGTGGAGTCACCATCATTCTATGCTTCTATGTCTATTTTCCTTTGGCATCCCATGGTAATTTATTTCACCTTCAGTCTTTGCTCTCAGGACCTAGGCTAAAGTTCCCCCTTCAAACTGTAGCAGTGGCCTGGCAATGCCTGGGTGTGTTGAGCCAGCTCTGTAAGCCCCTATGAAACTCAGAAGGACCCAGGGCAGTGGGATTGGCATAATGGCTTCAACAGCACGTCCCTGGAGTTGTGACATCAGATGGGAGGTTCTGCAGACAGCCTTCACTGGGAAGGAGAAGCTTCAATCAATCCAGAGCAGTTCTGTCTGAAATCCATGAGGCTGTTTCCTGTGTGGCATTAGAAGGGTCAGAGACTGATGGCTGACATTAGCAGAGGCCATTACGAACATCCAGGCTGACCTTTGCAGTGAAGCAGGGCAAAGGAGGGCTTCAGAAGCTTAGGATCCTCCAGAAAGGCAGCAAGAATGACTTCAAAGATTTTTTTCTTCCAAGTAATGGAGATTGTAATCCAATTCTCTTTAAGTGATTAATTGCCTCAGCTGCTACAGGACTGCATTTTATTAGGGGATAGAGATGGATCAAGCCATAAGGCCACAGACAAGAAATTCTTTGTGCTATCTTTAAATACAAAAGCTAAGAATCACCCATAAGCCTCCAGGCTAAGTGGCCTCAAGTCCTGTGGTGACCTTAAATGGATTAAAAAATAAGGAAATTGAAAGCCAGTGGTGCTGCCTTAGAATGACAGGCTTGGGCCCTTAAACATGCCCAGAAACTGGCAGCTAAGGGCAGCTGGGTGCTAAAACAGGCCCTGGCCTCACACAGCCAGAGCAGGGGCAGTTGGGTGCTAGGACAAACAGCCCCTGGCCTCACACAGCCAGAGCAGGGGCAGTTGAGTGCTAGGACAAACAGCCCCTGGCCTCACACAGCCAGAGCAGGGGCAGTTGAGTGCTAGGACAAACAGCCTCTGGCATCACACAGCCAGAGCAGGGGCAGTTGAGTGCTAGGACAAACAGCCCCTGGCCTCAGACAGCCAGAGCAGGGGCAGTTGAGTGCTAGGATAAACAGCCCCTGGCATCACACAGCCAGAGCAGGGGCAGTTGAGTGCTAAGGCAAACAGCCCCTGGCATCACACAGCCAGAGCAGGGGCAGTTGAGTGCTAAGGCAAACAGCCCCTGGCCTCAGACAGCCAGAGCAGGGGCAGTTGAGTGCTAGGACAAACAGCCCCTGGCCTCAGACAGCCAGAGCAGGGGCAGCTGGGTGCTAGGACAAACAGCCTCTGGCATCACACAGCCAGAGCAGGGGCAGTTGAGTGCTAGGACAAACAGCCCCTGGCCTCAGACAGCCAGAGCAGGGGCAGTTGAGTGCTAGGATAAACAGCCCCTGGCCTCACACAGCCAGAGCAGGGGCAGTTGGGTGCTAGGACAAACAGCCCCTGGCATCACACAGCCAGAGCAGGGGCAGTTGAGTGCTAGGATAAACAGCCCCTGGCCTCACACAGCCAGAGCAGGGGCAGTTGGGTGCTAAGGCAAACAGGCTCTGGCATCACATAGCCATACCAGGGGCAGTCTGTGTTGGCTTCTGGCAGAGGGATCCAGCTCTCAGCCTAGCTGGGGACAGCTGCTGTGCCAATGTCCTGGTGCTTTCTGCAGGTCTAGCTGTGCTGGCAGCTAAAAGCCCCAATTCTGGATCTAAAAGGCAAAATGCCTGCTCCTGGCCCCAGGGTCTGGCTGCTGGCCCCAAGGCCTGCTGTGCAGTCAGCTCCTGGCACAGAGGTCAGCACACCCAGCCCTGGAGCTGACACCTTTGTTTCTGCCTGGCCGAGCAGAGGCCCACCCTGCCCCTGAAGGGATGCAGGACGAGCTCACCTGGATGTGCACAGAGCAGGGAGCTAAGCTACGTGAGGAGCTTCCACGCCTGCCTGGGGCAATCACGGCTGTGGCCGGCACAGACCGGTGCCACGACCTGGTTGATTAGTTAGGACTGGATGATCTTGGAGGTCTTTTCCAACTTGGTTGTCTCTGTGACTCTGTGGCTGCAGCTCTGTGAGGCAGGCTGAGCGAAATGCCTCTTCTCTTTCCCTTACCGAGGCAGACTTTGCTCTCCTCTCCTCACGACCTGCGCTTCCGATCGACGCTTGCCGGGCTCCGCGTGACCTGCCTCTGCTGCCCTCAGCGTGGTTAATTGGAATTATTGAGCTGGGATCCACCCCCGTTGGGAGGGTCCTCACCTGCCCACCCTGGCCTGCTTCTACACAGCCTTGCCCCCAGCGAGCCGGATCGAGCCGCGCTGTCAGGAGCCAGGGACCCCGCCACGGTGTTCCCGCACGGGCAGCGCCAAATGAGTGGTTGGTAATAGGCTGCACACTGCTTTGTAATAGGAAAATATGGATGATTCTATTTATTCCCCCTCGCTCCTGCCACGGTAAGAAATGTTCTAATTCATTATTAATTTGTTCCAACTATTTCTGGTAAATCTAAACTATGAATAACTGCAGCTCTGCCATTAGCCATGCCTCAGAACTACAGAGGGCTTTGAGTTTCTGGACAAAGGCACAAGGTCCCACTGCTGCTTCTGCCTCAAAGGACACTGCAGAGAGGTTGGTGCTGGCCTCTCCTCAGTGACAGGACAGGAGGGAATGGCCTCCAGCTGTGACTGGGTAGGTTTAGACTGGACAGTAGGAAACATTTTTTCCCCAGCAAGAGTGGCCAGGCGTTGGAATGCGCTGCCCAGGGAGGTGGTAGAGTCACCAACCCTGCGTGTGTTTGGATGTGGTGCCTGGGGATATGGGTTAGGGGTGACTCCAGTAGAGGAGGGTTACTGGTTGGACTTGGTGATCCTGAGGGGCTTTTCCAACCTGAATATCATTCTGTGATTCTAAGGGTGTACCCAAAATTCTGCCACATAGGAACTGGCTGGAAGCAGAGCCCAGAGAGTGGTGGTGAATGGTGCCACAGCCAGCTGGCAGCCAGGCACCAGTGCTGTGCCCCAGGGAGCAGTGCTGGGCCCCATCCCATTGATGATCTGGAGAAGGGGTTGAGTCCACCAGCAGGAAATGTGCAGCTGACAGCAAGCTGGGAGCAGGAGTTGATCTGTTGGAGGATAGGAGAGCTCTGCAGAGGGACCTTGCCAGGCTGCACAGGATAGCATTCAACAAGTCCAAGTGCCAGGTGCTGCACTTTGGCCACAACAACCCCAGGCAGCGCTACAGGCTGGGGTCAGAGTGACTGAGAGCAGCCAGGTAGAGAGGGACCTGGGGGTAGTGGTGGAGAGCAGCTGAACAGGAGCCAGCAGTGTGCCCAGGGGGCCAAGAAGGCCAAGGACATCCTGGCCTGCAGCAGGAAGAGTGTGGCCAGCAGGAGCAGGGAAGTCCTTCTGCCCTGTGCTCAGCACTGCTCAGGCCACACCTTGAGTCCTGTGTCCAGCTCTGGGCTCCTCAGCTTAGGAAAGAGGTTGAGCTGCTGGAAGGTGTCCAGAGAAGGGCAAGAAAGCTGGGGAGGGGTCTGGAGCACAGCCCTGTGAGGAGAGGCTGAGGGAGCTGGGGTTGCTTAGCCTGGAGAAGAGGAGGCTCAGGGGAGACCTTCTTGCTCTCTGCAACTCCCTGAAGGGAGGTTGTAGACAGGGAGATGATGGTCTCTTCTCCCAGGCAAGCAGCAGCAGAACAAGAGGACACACTCTCAGGCTGTGCCAGGGGAGGTTTAGGCTGGAGATTAGGAAGAAGTTCAACACAGAGAGAGTGATTGCCCATTGGAATGGGCTGCCCGGGGAGGTGGTGGAGTCCCCATCCCTGGAGGTGTTCAGGAGGAGACTTGATGGGGTGCTTGGTGCCATGGGTTAGCTGTTTAGGTGGTGTTGGATGATAGGTTGGAGGCGATGATCTTGAAGGTCTCTTCCAACCTGGTTTATTCTATGCTATGCTATGCTATGCTGTGCTATGATACCTGGGTACAAAGCCAGTGCCTGCTCTTCATGCTGGCTTACAGCTGCACCTAAAGCAACCTGGAATACAAAAGCACTGTGGCCCTCACTTGTCATTATCATAGCTTGGCTGCATCCTGTGAAGCTTTGTATGTTCAATCTGCTAAAGGGTTTACCCTCCCCTGAACACCAAACCCAATGGAAACAGGAGGGGGAATAGAGCTTGACCTGCTGCCAGTGCTAAAAGCTTCTCCTCTGCTCTGCAGAGCAGCAGTGCCTTTAGTGATGTCTTGTAGGTTGCTGGCGTGAGTGTGGAGCAGGCCTTTGAAATATTAAACCTTCAAAAGGAGAATTCTTTTGCCAGTGTTTTGTTGGGTTTTTCTTTGCCTTGTCATGAATGTGTCTGCTGGTCAGCCAGGGAAATGATCTGTCCCATGCACTGCGTGGTGGTATCTCCCTGTGGAACCCAGTCCACTGCCTGACCTTTCCTTCATCTGCAAAGTGCTCTTCTTGCCTTTGTGCTTGGCTGGGAATGACTCTTCCTTTTCCTCTGTGTTGTCACAGCCATCTGGCTTCGTTTACTGGAAAGGAGGAGGAGGAGGCCAGCCACCTGGGACTGAACACTGAGCTCCTGTGTGGGAAATCCCACTGACCTTGTCTCTCCCCACGAGCTCCAAGCAGGGCCAAGAGCAGGATGGCTGCACCCCTGGTGCTACCACACTGCTGCCCTGGGAAATACTCTGCTGCCTTCTCACTTCAGAAAAGGACACACACGGAGAAACAGTCTCAAGCTGCACCAGGGGAAGTTTAGGCTGGAGGTGAGGAGAAAGTTCTTCACTGAGAGAGTCATTGGGATGTGCTGCCCAGGGAGGTGGTGGAGTCCCCATCCCTGGAGGTGTTCAAGAGGGGATTGGATGTGGCACTTGGAGCCATGGTCAGGTCAGGAGGTTTGTGGTGACAGGTTGGACTTGATGATCTCTGAGGTCTCTTCCAGCCTTGGTGATACTGTGGTAAAAAAGCTTAAAAGAAATTCTGGGCTTTGTGCTTCTTCCTCAGAGAGCACACACTGAAGAATGCTAACTGCTTGCTTGGAAATATAATTAAGGTAATAAAAGTCAGCAAGGAATGATCTGCAAGAAGGCCAAGGGCATCCTGGCCTGCAGCAGGAAGAGTGTGGCCAGCAGGAGCAGGGAAGTCCTTCTGCCCTGTGCTCAGCACTGCTCAGGCCACACCTTGAGTCCTGTGTCCAGCTCTGGGCTCCTCAGCTTAGGAAAGAGTTTGAGCTGCTGGAAGGTGTCCAGAGAAGGGCAAGAAAGCTGGGGAGGGGTCTGGAGCACAGCCCTGGGAGGAGAGGCTGAGGGAGCTGGGGTTGCTTAGCCTGCAGAAGAGGAGGCTCAGGGGAGACTTCATTGCTCTCTGCAACTCCCTGCAGGGAGGTTGGAGCCAGGTGGGGGTTGGGCTCTTCTCCCAGGCCCCCAGCAGCAGAACAAGAGGACACAGTCTCAAGCTGTGCCAGGGGAGGTTTAGGCTGGAGGGGAGGAGAAAGTTCTTCCCAGCAAGAGAGATTGGCCCTTGGGATATGCTGCCCAGGGAGGTGGTGGAGTCCCCATCCCTGGAGGTGTTCAGGAGGGGATTGGATGTGGCACTTGGAGCCATGCTTTAGTTAGTCAGGAGGTGTTGGGTGACAGCTTGGACTGGATGATCTCTGAGGTCTTTTCCAACCTGGTTGATTCTATGATCCTGTAGTTCTGCCAGTGAAAAACATGGCTTTCTTCCAAGTGCTGTCTCAGAAGTTTGCCTTAGAGGGGAGCATTATGAACTCAGATCCCACTCAGCCTGCATGTGAGAGTGTTTTACCTGCATTTAAGCCTTTGCTTACTCACCCTACACTGAAGTCATGGCACCAGCCTCTCCATGCTGCACCTCCACAGCTGTGGAGTCGCCTGAGGTGCCACAAGACTTGGGTTTTCATGAATCATGTCCGGGTTACTCACTCTCCCTAAATAAGAGCCTGGATGCTCTGGGGTGTTGTGAGCCGTCCTGGCATCACTCCTGTGTGTGCAGTACCACCGGGGCGGCATCAGCTGCATCCTGGGGTCAGGAGGATCAGGTCTGTTTGTTGGGAGGCCGTGTCTCTTCTGATGCCAGTCACTTCAGGCATTGTGATGCTTTCTGTAAGGAGTGGGGTGGGAGGACAGGAAATGAGACAGCAGAAATAAAAAGTGGCTGAAAGTACCTTTTCTTAGAGTGCAAACAGCATTAGAATGCATTGCCCACGATTCCAGCCTCCTTGGAAAGAAGGAGCATTTCTTCCCCATTCTTTCAGCTGAGCATGTTGTTCAAGCCTGCAAAACGAAGTCATCCACACAATTCCTGCTGCTCTTGCCTCCAGAAAACTCTATATTTACCCCTCCTACCACAGGGTCAGTTACCAGCAAACAATCCCTCGCCCCCACAAACCCGACAGCCCCCCGCACCTGACATCCCTCAAAGCTTCCCTGAACCAAACCAATCTCAAAGCCCCCCCCAAACCCAGCAGCCTCCAAAGCCTCTCAAACGTTACAGCCCCCGACAGGTCCCCCCGAGCCCGGTGCTGGCAGGGGACAGCCCTTCCCGCAGCTGGCAGCGGGTCGCTCCCGGACCCGACACCCCCGGGCCCGCCTCTCCCGGCGCGCTCAGCCCCGCCGACGGCGGACACGAGGCGGCGAGGGCGCCGCTGCCCACACGGTGTCGCCCTGCACTCACGGACCGGCGGCGGCAGCGGCGGGGGAGTCCCGCGGCGGGGCGGGGCGGGCCGGGCCCTTCCCCAGCGGCTCCGGCAGCCTCCCCGCCGAGCCCTTCTCCTCCTGGGGGTCCTGCCCGCTCCTCCGCACCGCGTACGGGATGGCAGCTGGGACCGCGTCCCGCCGCGTCCCGGGTCCTGGCCCCGCGGCGCAGCGTCGGTGACCCTTGCTGCGGGAATCGTTCATTCACCTCAAATTTCCTTTATCTCCGGAAAATATTGAAACTTTAACCGGCTATAATCGGAATATAATTGCGTGACGTGTTTTGTCGCTGTCGGTTCGAAGAAATCGATTTACCCTCGGTTAGCTCATCTCGCCGTGTCGCAGCCGGCCCACCCGAGCGGGCGGCAGCAGATCCACCTTACCGCTGCTGCCTGAACTCTCTGCTTATGATCCCAAATAACCACAACGGGCAGTCGTGGCCCCTGTAGCCCTTTATCACTGCCTGTAGTTCTTGGAAATGAGAGACCGGTGTTCAGCCACAGCTTTTCGGGAGGGGAGGGCGGAGGCGATGGCCCCGGCTGGGAGCCCGCCGGTCGTCCGCGCCCGGCGCTCGCCACGTCCCTTGCGGGAAAAAATCCCAGCGGCGGGGAGGTCCCCGGAGAAAGGATTTCCCTCCCAATCCCTCCGACAAATCAACTTTTTTCTTTTTCTTTCTTTCTTCTTCTTGTTTTTAATTTATTTCCCCTCTCCTCCTGGAGGTCCTCTCCCCTCCTGCTCTGCCAGACGCTGCGAGCCGCACATCTGTCTCCATACAAGGCAGGGAAGGGAGAGAGGGTCGGGCCAAGAGGGAGTGAGAGCTTGGGGGAGGGAGGTGGAAAAAAGCCGCTCTCGCCACCCCCCGGGCCGTGGCGGCCGTGCGTCGGACCCCGCGGCTGCGGCACAGGCGGAGGAGCGGTTATGGCGCTGCTGGTTTCCCCGGGGGGGATTTTGCGTCATGAAATAAATGCAATCCCGTAAAACAACCACCAGCACACCCCCCCCCCCAAAAAAAAAAAACAAACCACCAACAAACAAACAAAGAAACAAAAAAAAAAAAACAAAACCAAAGAAACACCTAAAAAAAAAAAACCAAACCAACAACCAAAAGAAAAAAAAGGAAGAAAGAAAATTGGGGGGGAGATTGGAAAGAGGTGTCAGGAGAAAAACCAGATCCCCTTTCTGCCCAAATCTCGGTGGAAGTGGGGTTCCGCGCTGGGACTGCTCCACCTGCGCGCCCAGCTCCGCGCGGTTTCGTGGGGCCCCGCGGCCGGCGGCGGCCCCGGTGTCCGGCGTGGGGGTGACCTGGTCTCGCGGAGGAAAACGGAGCAAAACTTCGGGGAAGCCCTGCTGGTCTTGGGACACACTTCCCCCCCCACCCCCCAAGATCACCCCAAACCGCCTTCCTACACCTCTAGGTCCCTTCCCACGGCAGGCGAAACTGGCCCGTGGCGAGCATCCGTGGCGAGTTAGTGGGGGGTAGGTTGTTGGGGGGTTCCTGCCTGTGGCTGCTTGGTTGTCGATTCGATTCCCCCCCCCCTAATTTCTTGGAGGAGGAGGGGAGGGGGGGGAGGGGGAGGTGTGAGTTGGTGTTTATGAGAAGCTCTATGACTCCTGATAAGCTCATCTTTGAGGACGACACAGAACTGTGTTCCTTGAGGAATTGAGGCGGTGACGTCTTTTCTGATACCCGATTATTACGTGACTTGGGGGGGGGGGGGGGGGGGGAGGGAAAAAAATAAAAGGGAGAAAAAAGACAAAAAAAAAAAAAAAAAGGACATTTGATTCATGAATAAAAATCCGGACACCAGCACGGGGGCAACAAACAAGATCGCCCGTCCTCTGAGGTGACGAGCAGGCAAATGTTTACGAAGAGGGCTCTCGCTGAAGCGGGTTGTTTGCAAAGGTTTTGTTGCTAATTGCGTATCAGACGGAGGGCTGCGGAAGGCTGGTCAAGTTTGGAGCCACCGAGCAGGAAGAGGAGAAAGCTGAAGGCACTCAGTGAGGGGAGAAATCTGGGGAAGACAACATCGCACGCAGCCAGCCCGCGGCTCTCCGCCTCCGCGCCCGTCGCCCTCTTCCCCTTCCCCCGCCACCCCTTCTCCGGCGGCATCTCTTTCCATCCCTTTCTCCCTTCCCTTGCAGACTCCACTCCAGATCTGTGCTGCTACCTGAGAACTTTATTTTCCTCCCGTTTTTTTCGTAACCCTCTCTGTTTCCTCTTTTGTTTTTGGGAGCGGATTTCCCTAAAACCAGCAAACAACTAAAACTGCTGCTTTTGCGTCTTCTTCACCTCCTTCGCCCATCAGACAGACGATGCCACGAGGGTTTTAACTCCTCTCCGCTGCAACTTGGGAGAAAGCTCGATTCCCCCCGCCTCGTTTTGGGTCTTTTTGGGGGTTTTCCTGTGTTTGTTTTTTTTTTTTTTAATTATTATTTCCAACCCCCCCCCCCCCCCGCAAGCCCTGCCCTTTTCTATTCGCAAACGAACGCTCATAGTGCCGGGTGTTTAGAGTTTAATGGTAAGCACACGAGGCGGCTCGCCGGGCCTTCCTGCAGCGCTGCCGGGGAGGGCGGGCAGGCGGGCGGGCACCGACGGAGCGGGCGGCGGCAGCGCTCTGCAACGGGCACCGCTCCGCTCCTCTTCACGCCGGCATCCCCTGGCTGCCCAGGGCGCTTGCCCCTCGAGGCCGAGCTGCAGGCTCGGCCCGTGGCTTGGCGGGGCGTGGGGTGTGCTTTTTCCCGTTCGTGTTGGTGTGTTTTTGGTTTTGGTGGTGGGTTGGGTTTTTTTTGTGGCTTTTTTTTTTCTTTTCCCTTTTTTTTTTTTTTTTTTTTTTTTTTTTTTTTACAGCGTTTTTCCTTTCCCTTCCGCACAGAGTGGCAATGTGTAGCAAAGCGCTCCTGGCACTCCTGGTCTATGGCATAATAATGCACTGCAGTGTCTACTGTTCGCCGGCGGCCGGACTTCAGTACCCGCCGCTCAGGTAGGTCCGCCCCCCGCCCGGTTGTCGCGCCGGGACCCCTTCAGGCTCCCTCTGCCCCCAGGCTTTGCTGAAGGTAGGGCACTCCTGCTAGAGACGACAGCGGAAGGAGATGTGGGGCGCAGCCACCCGAAGAACCCCCCCGGCACTTAGGCTGTGTGCCCACTCCCTCCGACCCGGGGTAGGAGCCGCCGGTAGGGTCACAGGGCGAAGAGGTCCCCGCTGTCGCCGCCCGGGCTGCAGCGCTGGCTTCCCCTAGGACAGCTCTCCGGGATCCCGGAGGGGTGACCCTGCAGCCTCTTGTCCCCGGGGAGGTGGAGGGGATCTGTCCTGCTGCGTACCGGCCACATCTCGAGGGGGCCCAGCAGCAGCGCCCCACCTGGCCCCAGTCGCCCAGGATGAACGGCGAGCATCGGCTGTCCGGACCGGGGAAAGAGGGGCGGGGGTCCGGGTGCCATGGGCTGCAATGTGCGAGGGCTGTCACGGTGTGTGCGGCGGCACGGGAACTGGCGAGTGTTCAACCCCGGCCTCTCCGGCTCTAGGTGTGCAGCCCCCCTTCTCAAGGGGCAAAACAACTGTCACAAAGCCGTTTGGTTTCCTGCGCCTGTTGGGAGCAGTTGTGCGGAGCTGCAGCGCAGGGCGATGCCTGTGCTGGTCCTTTACACTCGGAAGCCGAGGGCGTTTGGACCCCACTGTCTTTCGGGCAGGACTGGAGGGCCGCCAGCGGCCACGGTGTCCTATACTGAGCCGAGACGAGGGGCACAGGGTGCCCGGACCAGGACAGCCCCCTTTTTGTAGCTTGCTCGGGAGACCGGTGTTGCGTGGCTTGAGAAGAGCTTTGAGGTTCGGTGCTGTCGTCCTGCGCCAAGGGCGCTTGACTCTGTTCCGGGGTGCCCTGTGGAAGACCGGGCCGTGTGTGGGGGAGTGAGTGAAGGGCGATGCCAGGCGCGCAGGGCAGTCCGGGGAGGGTATCCTTTTTATCTGGGGGGGAGGGGTTGACTCGGAGATGTCCTCGCACAAAAAAGGGGCCTGTCGGGGCTGGCGCAGGGCGGCCCCCTTCCCCTCCCCGGGCAGAAGGGCTGCGGGGCCATTAGCCGGCAGCAAGCCGTCTCCCTTCGCTCCAGCGCCTGAATTAGCAGTGAAAGCCTTTAGCGGCATCTATTATTAATCGCCCCGCTAAGGCGCACAGACAGAAATAGCTGCCGGTAACGTACAGTGACCTACATCGCGCTGCAGAGAGCGGGGGTGGGCTGGGGCGGAGGGGGACACACACACACCCCCCAAACTGCCGAGACCTCAGCGGGCAGAGGCACTACTCAACGAAAACTAGCACCAGACGAAGCCCCCGCCCCCGGCCCGGCAGGCGTTGCGGGGAGGAGCGGGGTGCGGCCCCTCGCACCCACCGGCGATGGCAGCTACCGCCCCCCGCCCCGTCCGCGCCGGGGAGCCTGCCTCTCCCGCCCAGCCCCTGGCACGCGGGCGCGTGTGGCTGCGTGTGTGCGGCAGCCTGTGCGGGCTCCGCTCGGGAAGCACCGGCTGTGGCGGAGAGGGGCTGGTCCCGGGGCCGGGCCGGGCCGGGCCGGGGGCGGGGGGATGTTTGGGGCTTCTCTCGGAACACGTCTGACGGCAGGTCTGTTCCCTCCCCCGTCGTCCTGCCCCGCAGAGGAGGCGGAGGGAGGGGATGGGAGCGGGCGGTCGCAGGGGAGGGATGGGGCAGGCTGTACGGGGCGCCCGGGTCGGCTGGGCCGGCGGGTGGCCACCGGAGCCCGGCTGACGCCCTCCTCTTGCCGCTCTCGTTGCCAGGCTGGAAGATGAAGTCTACGACGAGGACGGGAACACCCTACAGGACTTTGCCTACGACCACGACCCCCTCGGTATAGCGAACCCGTCCTCCGTGATCGGCGAGATGTACACCTGGTACTACCCCCCGGAAAAGAGGTGAATGCAGCCCGCGGGGGCTCGGGCCTCGGCTCTGAGCCGGGAGCAAAAACAGGGCTGGCCGAGGCGATTGTGGGGGAGTGATAACAATAATGATAATGATAGTAACAAAGCTGCTCGACGAACCAACAGCAGCGATCCCAACACAACAATACATCCCGAACCCAAATAAACGGCGGCGCCGCCCGGTGCCGGGGCCCGGCGGAGAAAGAGGAAGGAACGGGCAAGCCGCTTACCTCCAGCGGAGCGGGGCGGGAGCGGGAGGGCTGGCGACGCGCCCGGGAACCAAGCCGAAATGCCCGGCCAGTGCGGAGCTGAGCGAGAGTGGCGGGGAGGAGAGTGGGTGGGGGCGGAGGGGGTCCCGGGGGACGCGGGGAGATGCCGCCCTCCGCTCGCCGGTCCCCGCTGCAAGCCGGGGCCTCGCCGCTCACCAGCGGGCTTTCCCCTCCGCGCAGGCACGCCGACGGCATCTTCAGCAAAGCCTACAGGAAGCTGCTGGGGCAGCTCTCCGCCAGGAAATACCTGCACTCTCTGATGGCCAAGCGGGTCGGGTAAGGGGCCGCGCTCGCTCTTTTTTTTTTCTCCGAGGGGGGCGTTGGTGCTGCCGGGGAGGAGGCGCTCAATGGGCCGCGCACCGGGGGCACAAAGATGTCCCCGGCCGGGGCTGGGAATTTGCTGTGCCGGCCATGGGGCTGCGGGAAGAAAGGAAGGATCTGGGCCCCCGAACCTCAGCCGTCCCCGGCGTAGCGTGAGCCCGGCCATCAGCGTGGGGGTTCGGGAAGCTTTGCTTGGTGCTGCGCTGAGGAAGACACACACACACACACACAGTGATATGCGCATATTCATCTGTGCCTCTATGTATACGTGCATATGCCTGTGTCTGTGTGTGTATTTATAGATGCAGATCTGTGCGTGTATGTATATTTATGGATGCATATCCATGTGTGCATGTATATTTATGCACACGTATCCATCCTGTGCTGCCACCGGTCCATTTAAAATGAAAAAGCCAGGCAGCCTGCCCACTTTGCCGGGGGCTGCAGCCCGCCGGGAGCGATGACCGAACGCCCGGCTGAAGCCGGGGAGACACGGGGCTACAGCCCTGCGCACGGCGGGGCGTCGGGAGAGGCTCCCCGGGGCCTCCCGCCGCCGCCGGCGGGGCAGGGGCGAGCCCGGTGCCAGCCGCTGCCCTTCGGCAAGAGGCAGCGCGTTAACGAAGAGGCGAGGAGAGCCGCGCTCCCCGCCGCAGTGAATAATTCATGGCCGGGGACACAGATCTCGTCTCTCCCGGCCCGCGCCGGGAGCGCGGTTGGGCGCGGCCTTTGTCTTCCAAGCGCATCTTCAGCGCAACGTGTTGCGCCGGGGGCGGCTCTGCGGGGCTCGGAGCGGGCTGCTCGGTGGGGCTCGGAAGGGCTCGGCGGGGCGCGGGAGGGCGCGGGGATGCTCGGAGCAGCCCCGCCTGACGCTGCTGTGCTTCTGGGTGCTTGCAGTGGTGGCAGCGGCGGCCCCGGGGACGAGGCGGAGCCGCTGACCAAGCGGCACATAGACGGCATCTTCACGGACAGCTACAGCCGCTACCGGAAACAAATGGCTGTCAAGAAGTACTTAGCAGCCGTCCTGGGGAAAAGGTATAAACAAAGGGTTAAAAACAAAGGACGCCGAGTAGCGTATTTGTAGCGATGAGTAACCAGCCACTCCTGTGTGTACAAAGTCCTGAGAGAGAGAGAGAGAGAGAGAGAGAGAGAGGAGAGAGAGACCCAACAACAAAAAAAATCTAAACAGACCCAAGTCATTTCCAAACTGACTGAACAATCACTGCTCTTGTGTTACCTAAACATGTATTTATGTATGAAGTAAAGCCATTAAATGGATATTTTGATAATAATATTGTTTTTCTTTTTGTACAAAAGCACTAGAGAAAACGCACAGATCTACTTTGTGGACCAATCCTTAAGTTATATATAATCTATAAATATATATATATAAATACTGCTACGGATAGCCGAGAACAGTTCTTCATAGAGAGCCTGCACAAGAAGGAGAATTCGCCTGAGCTGTTTATGTTTTTATATAAAATAAGTAGGAAAAAGAAAAAAAAGGACAATCATTGCTTTGGATATTAACTCCTATTTTTGTAACGGAAATTAAGAGGACAGTATTTTTATCCGCGACAGGGTCGAAGACGTTGATTTTCACCATTTGCTACTGTACATAGAGAGGGATGCCCTGCTCCCAGGGGATTACGAGGAAGAAAAAAAATGGTTGAGGAGATTTGGTGAAGCAGATTCTTCCCCCGGGGAGTCTTCAGGCAGGCTCCTTCACCACCAGCCTCTGTGAAGGGGCAGCGTCCCCTTTCCTCTAGATTTCGATTTTTTTTCTTTATATTTTAATTCCCCTTCTCCCAGCCCCCCGCTTCCTTTGATCCCAATTGTAGCCGTATTAGTGTCTCCTCAAACAATGAGCACAGAGGATAATTCTCCTGTGCAAACAACAGCTCGATCCAAATCGCGCATCTCTGTTGTCTAGCGGAGGGAGAAATAGTTAAACAAAAAAATAGAAACCCCCTAAACCAAACCAACCAAAATAGAACCAAAACCCAAGAAAAAAAGAAAGAAACAAACAAAACCCAATCGAACCATGACAGGTAAAAAAAAGCCACCCCCCTCCCCAACTCTTAAATCCCGATCCAGCAGCCAGGACAGTGAGGACCAAGCCCCGAGCGCTGCTCTCCGGGCTGGCTAGGCAGAGCCGCAGAACAAAGCGCAAGCGGAGACAGGACCCGTTTGGGAAGTGAGTGGGGGGCGGCCTTCGGCGTGCCCCGGGGCCGGATCCGGTACCGGAGCCCGTACCGCAGGGTCGAGGCAAGACGAGGGGATCCCACCTCCGATCCGCTACCCAACTGCCCCGGGCAGCTCGGTACTGGACCTGGATGCAAAGTACAGTGTGTTACTCTCCAGTGCTGTCCACGCTTCTCATCATGTGTAATGAGCAGGGTTCGCCTTTGCATTTTCCGGTCGGAGTTGCTCTTCTCTTTGATTTGTTTGTTTGCTCGTTCTTATTTTCTTTCTTTTCTTCTGGTTTTTTTTTTCCTTTTCTCCTTATTCTTCCTCCCCTCCCTCCCCCCCCCCCCCCCCCTTTTTTTTTTTCTCCTTGTAAACCCTCCCGTCTCTCATCCTCTCTTCGCACTTTTCCAAACTCTGTTTTAACCCACCCTAATCGCCTTTTTGTGTTACGTTCTTTTGGGGGGGGACCCCCACCCCACCCCCCAAATATAAATCCCCCCAAAAAAATAATTCCAAAAGATTGTGAACGCTCTCTCACTCCTTTGTTCTGTTTTATGCAAGCTCTTATTGTACGAGTTTAGGAACCCCTGTTGTAGCTACCACTAAAGAATTATGCACTACTACGAACGTTTTTGTTCCTTGTTTATTGAGTTTGGAGGTAAAATGTATTTTTCTACATTCTGGCTTATTGCTTAGTAAAATTTATTTCATAAAACAAACTTTTGTCATACAAGAATGTGTAGTGTTCACCTGTGGTGCGGTTTCTAACGAGATAAACCATTTTCACCTCATCTCTCTCTGTACGGACTCCTATCTTACCTTCCGCCTGGGGCCGGCCCCATCCCCCCCCGCCCGCTCCGGGGGCGAAGGAGGACCCGTAGGTACCGGCTTCCTTCCAGCGCACCACACACCCCTTAAAGGAGTCATTCCAAAGACACAAATCCAGTCCCGCGTTCAAGACGCCGGCAGCAGCCGCTCCTCGCACCAGAGAGCAGTGGCGGGCACAAACCTCTTGTCCCGGCCGGGAGCCGCCGCCGTGGCGGGCCGGGAGCGGTGGGTAGAGCCCGGCGGGGCGGGCAGGCGCTGCCGGCACCCAGCCCCGGATGACCGCACCGCTGGCATCGCCTGCCCGGCAGCCCGGCAGCTCCGCCCGCCCTGCCCCGCCGGTGCCGGCTCGCCGGCGGTGCGGGGCGCAGGGGCTGCGGGGCGCGGTGGGCAGCCTTCGTGCCTTCTCTTCACCTTGTCAATCGCCACGAGTTGACGGATGGCTATTCAGTGGCCCTACGATGCTGCAACACATCGGCTTGCGTTTTAGTCGTGCTTCTTCTGTTCCTCGGCGCCGGGCAGATCTCGCGTGTTCGTGTCGGCCGTGCTGTCTGACAGGGCTCCCTCCCCGGCCTTCGCTTTCTGAGTTCCGTGGCTAGCCGCAAGCATCCTGAAGTGATCACCTAGATTATTATCCTTTGTATGGTTCTCTTGTAGGAACGCCAGCAGCCTTACCCAAACTCGAGCAGATCTGAGACGCAGTCGTTAGTGGGAGAACTTACTTTGTGTGCAAATGAATATATATATATATGAAAACCAAACAAAAAAAACACCCCAAAACAAAACCAAAAGAGCTTACACCAAGTGTGGTTACACACGTGATATTCTCTAACTAGGACTTTGATAACTGTGATATAAAGTGTGTAAACTTTGTATTAATAAATTTTTGTAAACAATGCAATTTCGTCTAATGTTTGGGGGAAAGGAACCTGAGAGTGGAAGTAGCCTCCAATCTTAACCTTTCATTTATTATCATCATTCTTTAAGAATTCGTTCATTTTTCTGCAGCATTCTTTTCGCTTGTCGTGCCCAGGGTATCTTTTCTTTACTGTCTCCACATATATTATTATTTCCCCCCCCCCATCAAATAACCTCCAACATTTTTACCAACGTTTGAGTGAAGCAGAGAGAATCGCTGGAGTAAGTGGCCCGGCTTCACACCCCCCCAGCTCAATAACACCCTCTAAAACACGCAAACCGAATCAGTTGGTGCCTATTGTCCAACGCTCCCAGTGCCTAGAAGTCATTTACTTCCAGCAGGATGGGTGTGTTTGATGAGATCTCCGCTTAATCCCTTTTTAATGAACATTCCGTGAGGGATGATGAGCTGCCCGGCCTCCCCCCAGCTCGGGCAGCACCTTTCTTTGGACTGGAAGTGCGCTGGGCGCTCCTAAAATCTGTCACTGCAGCGTGACGAGGTGTCGCTTTGGTTTCGGGGGGGGCTTGGCCGGTCCCACCGACAGAGCCCAGGCTCCGAGGGCGCGGGGCAGGGATCCCTGACCTTTAGTTGCCACCTGAGCTCGGCAGCAGCTGCCTGTGTTTGATATTTGTGTCGTGTGGCTCAGGGGCTTTACTGGGATGTGTTGTTGCACAGCAGTCTGGTGTAAACTAACCTCTGCTTCCTTCCAAGGTCAGACAATTAAAGAAGCAAAGCAAAGGAATTAACTGAGGGTTTCCTACCAGTTTATCTTGCAAAATTTCCTGCATCCAGGCACTGAACCAGATTGGTCAAACCCTCTCTTGTCAAAGCTTCACTCCTTCCAACAGCAGAATTCTACTGAGAGAGCTCAGAGAAAAGTTAGAAAGAGCTGCTGGCACCAGCAGTTAGCAACTAGTGCAAAGCAAGGTGGAAGCCTGGATTTAACACAGACCTAGGCAGGGAAGAAGGCGAAAGGGGGAGAAAGAAATCTGTTGAGAGAGAGGGGAAAGGACAATGTTTTCTTAGACTGAGAGCATCACAAAATCACATCTCTGCTTCCCAAGGGCAGCACACAACAAAACTCTGCTGTCAGGTTCATTCAGGGATGCTGCAAGTGCTCACACACTTGGCCACACCACACTTTCTGCCCAGCTAAACTGGAAGCGTGCTCTGAGTAATCCAAGCAGAGGACTCCTTGGTGTTGGTAGCTAAAGGATGAAACTTGGGATTACTCCACCTGCAGTATGAAGTTTTGTGCACTAAGTCCTGGCACTTGTTGAAGATGTGCAGAGGATTGAAATTCCTCTTCCCCAAATGAAATGCAAGTTCAAGAAGAATCATAGAGCCATAAAATGGTCTGGGTCGGAAGGAACCTCCAAAGGTCGCCCAGTCCAACCCCCAGAAAGCTCAGCTCTGCTCCTGGTGATTTGAGCTGCCACCTGAAATGACACAAGGGGTGATGAGGAAAGGCTGAGAGTCCTGGGGCTGTCTAGCCTGGAGAAGAGAAGCCTAAGAGGGGATCTGCTCAATGTTTACAAATACCTGAGGGGTGGGTGTCAAGAAGATGGCTCCAGTCTCTTTTCACTCGTGCCCAGTGACAGGATGAGGGGCAACAGATACAAACTGGAACGCAGGAAGATCTGCCTCAACATGAGGAAAGACTTCTTTGGTATGAGGGTGCTGGAGCCCTGGAGCAGGCTGCCCAGAGAGGGTGTGGAGTCTCCTTGTGTGGAGAGCTTCCAAGCCCAGATGGGCACTGTGCTGCTGGGCAAGCTGCTGTGGGTGTCCTGCTAGAGCAGGGCTTAGGCTGAGTGGTCTCCAGAAGTCCCTTCCCACCCCTCCATGCTGGGGTTCAGAGAATCCCAATCACATCTTTGGTGACTTTCAAAACCTGCCTGGTCCTGCTCCTGTGTGGCCTGCCCTAGGTGATCCTGCTTTGGCAGGGGACTGGACTGGATGAGCTCCAGAGGTCCCTTCCAACCCCTACCATTCTGTGATTGTGTGGAAACAGAAAACCAGGAGTAAGTCTGATCTTCTCGGGGCATGATTCTTGATACTTCTGCGGCTTCATGGCCAGTTCTGGGCGAAATCCTTTCATTAAGTCTGTCTTAAGGCATCCTGGCCTGCAGCAGGAAGAGTGTGGCCAGCAGGAGCAGGGAGGTCATTCTGCCCCTGTACACTGCACTGGTTAAGCCGCACCTTGAGTCCTGTGTCCAGTTCTGGGCCCCTCAGTTTAGGAAGGAGGTTGAGCTGCTGGAACGAGTCCAGAGAAAGGCAATGAAGTTGGTGAGGGGTTTGGAACACAGCCCTGTGAGGAGAGGCTGAGGGAGCTGGGGCTGCTTAGCCTGGAGAGGAGGAGACTCAGGGGTGACCTTATCGCTCTCTACAACTACCTGAAGGGAGGTTGTAGACAGGTGGATGTTGGTCTCTCCTCCCAGGCAACCAGCAGCAGAACAAGAGGACACAGTCTCAGGCTGTGCCAGGGGAGGTTTAGGTTGGATATTAGCAAGAAGTTCTACACAGAGAGAGTGATTGCCCATTGGAATGTGCTGCCTGGGGAGGTGGTGGAGTCCCCATCCCTGGAGGTGTTCAGGAGGAGACTTGATGGGGTGCTGGGTGCCATGGGTTAGTTGTTTAGGTGGGTTGGATTGGTTGATGGGTTGGAGGCGATGACCTTGAAGGTCTCTTCCAGCCTGGTTTATTCTATGTAACAATTCTATGTAACAAACTTTGAGGGAAAGCACATCCCTGAAAATTGTGAGGAGCACAGGTTTGGCTCCTGGAAGCACATTGTCCTTTTAACTGCACTCATAGATTTTGAAGACCCAAGGGGACTCTTATGATCATCTACTCTATCGTAGATAATACAGGGCATAGGATTTCATGGAGTCCTTCATTTAGCATTTAATTTCTGAGCGAGCTGTTCTCTCTGACAGCCCTTATTGATTGCCACACTTGCAGCAATGGCAAATTTGCTGGAGGAGTTGTTCCAAATGTGGCACTTGAGCGCTCTGCTCCTTTTGGTTTGTCTTGGATTTGAGTCCAAGAGAGCTGTAGCCTGCTGGAGGATCTCTAATGCCGGCAGATTTTCCTCTCCACGCAGCCGGCCTTAGGCAGAGATTTGCTCTCCTCTGCACCTTACCTCTGAAGAAACAAGGCTGATCTTTAAGTGAGGGAGGGTTTCCATGGCTGTTTCAGAAAGAACTGCATTATTGCTGAACCCATACTTGTCAAACTGTTGAGACCAGAAATGGTTCTCACAGCTAGCAACATCCTCCCTCCCCCCTCCCACTCCCCCAGAGGATGTAGCAAGGAGGAGTAAACGTTCCTCTCCTTCCTCAGGTGCTGCTCATTGTTAACAAGGCCTTTGCCTTCTTGGCCATGTCCAGATCTGCTCCCATACCCAGAGCCTTTCCTGGGTGAAAGAATAGGATAGGATAGGATAGGATAGGATAGGATAGGATGGAATGGAATGGAATGGAATGGAATGGAATGGAATGGAATGGAATGGAATAGAATAGAATAGAATAGAATAGAGTAGAATAGAATAGAATAGAATAGAATAGAATAGAATAGAATAGAATAGAATAGAATAGAATAGAATAGAATTAGTCAGGATGGAAGAGACCTTTGAGATCATCTAGTCCAGCCTCTCACCCAGCACCATCTGATCAACTAAACCATGGCACCAAGCACCCCATCCGAAAACACCTCCAAGGATGGGGACTCCACCACCTCCCTGGGCAGCACATCCCAAGGGCCAATAACTCCTTTTATGAAGAACTTCTTCCTGACAGACAGAAGCCCTGGCCTGGGAGGGACACCATCACTCTTGGCTCCTGTTTTGTGCTGCTTTGTGTTGAGATGAGCTAAAGCACTTTTCCAAGAGGACTTGCCTTACTGAGCTGCTGCTGTGACAGGCATTCCTGTTTTCCCTGCAAAGCACCATGCTTTGTCCTTTCAGCTGTCACCTGCCACCTTTAGAAGCTGTAGATCCACTCCAGCAGTGCTCTTTGTACTGTGTGTGATATACTTCTGCCCTGTACATATGTATATACTCACACAGGGGCCAAATCCTGCTCTGGTGCAGACCTGTGTAATTATGCCAGGGAAGGATTTGGCCTGTTTTAAGGGCAAACCCTGAGTCAGAGCAAGTCAGAGAGCCTGACAGCAGGCTGCTGGCCAAACCTCCTTCTTTTGCACTTGTGCTCCTAGAGAAGCAGTCCCACCCAGGTGGTACCTGCGTTGGACACGGTGATCTTTATATTGGACACGATGATCTTGAAGGTGTCTTCAAACCTGGTCTATTCTATTCTATTCTATTCTATTCTATTCTATTCTATTCTATTCTATTCTATTCTATTCTATTCTATTCTATTCTATTCTATTCTATTCTGCTCTGCTCTGCTCTGCTCTGCTCCGCTCCACTCTACTCTACTCTACTCTACTCTACCTGAGGTCCAATTCACTCTAAACCCAGGTGGGACATCTGAAAGTGCTTTTACTAGCTCAGACTGCCCAGAAATACAGAGAGAAGAGCCACAGCACAGGATGCAGCGGAGGCAATGGGGCAAAGCTCAACACACCTTTTGCAATAATTAGTTCACTGGCTGTTGGTGGGGCTTATCCAAAACTGAAAATGGGATTCAGTTTTGAACAAGGGTGTCTGAGCACCAGAAAGACCCCAGGCTGCAAGCTGTGGATACAACAATCCTGGCTCTGCAGAGGGACCTCGACCCACTGGACAGATGGGCAGAGTCCCACAAGTGCCAGGTGCCAGGTGCTGCACATTGGCCACAGCAACCCCAGGCAGAGCTACAGGCTGGGGGCAGAGTGGCTGAGAGCAGCCAGGCAGAAAGGGACCTGGGGGTGCTGAGTGATAGCCACCTGAATATGAGCCAGCAGTGTGCCCAGGGGGCCAAGAAGGCCAAGGGCATCCTGGCCTGCATTAGGAAGAGTGTGGCCAGCAGGAGCAGGGAAGTCATTGTGCCCCTGTACTTTGCACTGGTTAGGCCACACCTTGAGTCCTGTGTCCAGTTCTGGGCTCCTCAGTTTAGGAAGGACATTGAGAGACTTGAAGGTGTCCAGAGAAGGGCAACATGGCTGGGGAGGGGTCTGGAGCACAGCCCTGTGAGGAGAGGCTGAGCGAGCTGGGGTTGCTTAGCCTGGAGAAGAGGAGGCTCAGGGGAGACCTTCTTGCTCTCTGCAACTCCCTGAAAGGTGGTTGTAGCCAGGAAGGGGTTGGTTTCTTCTCCCAACCAACCAGCAGCAGAACAAGAGGACACAGTCTCAAGCTGTGCCAGGGGAAGTTTAGGCTGGAGGTGAGGAGAAAGTTCTTCACTGTGAGAGCCATTCACCATTGGGATGTGCTGCCCAGGGAGGTGGTGGAGTCCCCATCCCTGGAGGTGTTCAAGAGGGGATTGGATGTGGCACTTGGTGCCATGGTTTGGTCATGAGGTCTGTGGTGACAGGTTGGACTCGATGATCCTTGACGTCTCTTCCAACCTTGGTGATACTCTGACACTCTGGATCTCTCAAAGTAAGCATCCAGGTTGGGGCCTGTTTTACTCATTTGCTGGATCAGCCACCTGGGAGGGAAGGTCCTGGTGATTTCTGATGGGTGATGAAGAGCAGAGACTCTTGGGAAACAAAAATTCCCCTTCTGTTAGACACTTGTAGAAGTCTCGTGGTTTGTCCTCTGAGTGCGTTCCTGTGGGGAAGGTTGGTCAGCCTCAAATCCTGCCCACGGTTCCTGTGTAAAGTAGACTCTCTGGGGTGGCTGTAGCCAGGTGGGGGTTGGTCTCTTCTCCAAGGCCCCCAGCACCAGAACAAGAGGACACAGTCTCAAGCTGTGCCAGGGGGAAGTTTAGGCTTGAGCCTAGAAAGAAGTTCTTCCCAGCAAGAGTGGCTGGCCATTGGAATGTGCTGCCCAGGGAGGTGGTGGGGTCGATGTCCCTAGAGGTGTTTAAGAACAACTTGGATGAAGCACTTGGTGCCATGGGCTCGTTGATTGGTTAGGCTTGGGCGAAGGGCTGGACTTGATGATCTTGGAGGTCTCTTCCAACCTGGTTGACGATTCTGTGTGATTCTGTGTATTTACAGGGGGGAAGGGCCTGACAGAGGACATGGCTGCCCAGGCTAAAGGGTTTACCATTGGAATGGAATGGAATGGAATGGAATGGAATGGAATGGAATAGAATAGAATAGAATAGAATAGAATAGAATAGAATAGAATAGAATAGAATAGAATAGAATAAGAATGGAATAGAATAAGAATAGAAGAGAATAGAGTAGAATGGAATGGAATGGAATGGAATGGAATGGAATGGAATGGAATGGAATAGAATAGAATAGAATAGAATAGAACAGAATAGAATAGAATAGAATAGAATAGAATAGAATAGAATAGAATAGAATAGAATAGAATAGAATAGAATAGAATAGAATAAGAATGGAATAGAATAAGAATAGAAGAGAATAGAGTAGAATGGAATGGAATAAGAATGGAATGGAATGGAATGGAATGGAATGGAATGGAATGGAATAGAATAGAATAGAATAGAATAGAATAGAATAGAATAGAATAGAATAGAATAGAATAGAATAGAATAGAATAGAATAGAATAGCCCAGCCCAAACCATCACCCAGCACCATCTAATCAACTCAACCATGGCTCCAAGCACCCCATCCAGTCTCTTCCTAAACACCTCCAGGTGCGGTGACTCCATGGATAAGAGATCTAAATATGTGTTCCTTTTGGGCAGATTAGACCAGCCTCAGCCTATGGCTGATCTCTGCTTTGACATTTCTCTCCGTGGCTGCTTCTGAGTGAATCAATGCCTGCTGCTCCCTCAGGAGGGAAGGGCTGATGTCACAGAGAATCATCCACCGCGTTCGCTCTGTGCCCAGCGCCTGCTCTCAGCTCCCACCGCCTTGCATGGGACTGAAACTTCCCTGACAGGATGAGAGAGAGGAGAGGGCTTGGGGAGGAGGAGGGGGTAGGGGGTGGAGAGTGGGGAGGGGGTGGGTGGGAATTGTGCTGCCGGGAGAATGGTTCAACTCCTAATCGGCTCCGAGCTCTGATGTCAGCAGCACAAAACAACAATCTATGGAAATGGAATGGTAAAAATAGGGCAAGGGCCTCTTCCTCCCCCTTGCTGTGCCTGTGCCTCTGTGTGTGTGTGTGTGCACATGCTTCTAAATCAGAGAGAATGATGGCACACCAAAGCTCCAGCACTTATGTAGGGGCCACAGCTAAACTTAGGCACAACATCTAATTTACACTGACGTCTTTTCTTTAACAAGTTTTGTAAGAGGAATTATTTAAGTTCAAGGAAGTGCAGTGAGTCATCTGCACGGTGGGCCAGTGGCTGAGCTAAGTTTAGAATCAAGGGGAAGTTTGGATCTTCTGGCTCCAAGTTGGTTGGGTTTTTTTTCCTCCCCCCTCCCTCCCCCCCTTTACATCTTTGCCTTTCTCAGACATTCTCGATGCTTAAAAAGGAGGAAAGAAAGCAACCCAAAAGCCACCAGCACAAAGCTTCCTTCACAACTGCCTTGCCTTTCTTGCTGGGTTGTGGATGTGTCCTGGTCATGGATGTGTCCTTGGTCATGGATGTGTCCTTGGCTGTGGATGTGTCCTGGTCATGGATGTGTCCTTGGCTGTGGATGTGTCCTTGGTCATGGATGTGTCCTTGGTCGTGGATGTGTTCTTGGTTGTGGATGTGTCCTTGGTCATGGATGTGTCCTGGTCATGGATATGTCCTTGGTTGTGGATGTGTCCTGGTCATGGATGTGTCCTGGTCATGGATGTGTCCTTGGTTGTGGATGTGTCCTTGGTCATGGATGTGTCCTGGTCATGGATGTGTCCTTGGTCGTGGATGTGTCCTGGTCGTGGATGTGTCCTGGTCGTGGATGTGTCCTTGGTTGTGGATGTGTCCTTGGTCATGGATGTGTCCTTGGCCATGGATGTGTCCTTGGTCATGGATGTGTCCTGGTCGTGGATGTGTCCTTGGTCATGGATGTGTCCTTGGACGTGGATGTGTCCTTGGCCGTGGATGTGTCCTGGTCATGGATGTGTCCTTGGCTGTGGATGTGTCCTTAGTCATGTATGTGTCCTTGGTCATGGATGTGTCCTTGGCTGTGGATGTGTCCTTGGTCATGGATGTGTCCTTGGTCATGGATGTGTCCTTGTCTATGGATGTGTCCTTGGTCATGGATGTGTCCTTGGTCATGGATGTGTCCTTGGTCGTGGATGTGTCCTTGGTCATGGATGTGTCCTGGTCGTGGATGTGTCCTTGGTTGTGGATGTGTCCTTGGTCATGGATGTGTCCTTGGTCATGGATGTGTCCTTGGCTGTGGATGTGTCCTTGGCCATGGATGTGTCCTTGGTCATGGATGTGTCCTTGGCTGTGGATGTGTCCTTGGTCATGGATGTGTCCTTGGTCATGGATGTGTCCTGGTCATGGATGTGTCCTTGGTCATGGATGTGTCCTTGGCTGTGGATGTGTCCTTGGTCATGGATGTGTCCTTGGTCATGGATGTGTCCTGGTCATGGATGTGTCCTTGGCTGTGGATGTGTCCTTAGTCATGTATGTGTCCTTGGTCATGGATGTGTCCTTGGCTGTGGATGTGTCCTTGGTCATGGATGTGTCCTTGGTCATGGATGTGTCCTGGTCATGGATGTGTCCTTGGTCATGGATGTGTCCTTGGCTGTGGATGTGTCCTTGGTCATGGATGTGTCCTTGGACGTGGATGTGTCCTTGGTCATGGATGTGTCCTTGGTCATGGATGTGTCCTGGTCATGGATGTGTCCTTGGTCATGGATGTGTCCTTGGCTGTGGATGTGTCCTTGGTCATGGATGTGTCCTTGGTCATGGATGTGTCCTGGTCATGGATGTGTCCTTGGCTGTGGATGTGTCCTTAGTCATGTATGTGTCCTTGGTCATGGATGTGTCCTTGGCTGTGGATGTGTCCTTGGTCATGGATGTGTCCTTGGTCATGGATGTGTCCTGGTCATGGATGTGTCCTTGGTCATGGATGTGTCCTTGGCTGTGGATGTGTCCTTGGTCATGGATGTGTCCTTGGTCATGGATGTGTCCTGGTCATGGATGTGTCCTGGTCGTGGATGTGTCCTTGGCTGTGGATGTGTCCTTGGTCATGGATGTGTCCTTGGACGTGGATGTGTCCTTGGTCATGGATGTGTCCTGGTCATGGATGTGTCCTTGGTCATGGATGTGTCCTTGGTCATGGATGTGTCCTTGGCTGTGGATGTGTCCTTGGTCATGGATGTGTCCTTGGTCATGGATGTGTCCTTGGCTGTGGATGTGTCCTTGGTCATGGATGTGTCCTTGGACGTGGATGTGTCCTTGGTCATGGATGTGTCCTGGTCATGGATGTGTCCTTGGTCATGGATGTGTCCTTGGTCATGGATGTGTCCTTGGCTGTGGATGTGTCCTTGGTCATGGATGTGTCCTTGGTCATGGATGTGTCCTGGTCATGGATGTGTCCTTGGTCATGGATGTGTCCTTGGCTGTGGATGTGTCCTTGGTCGTGGATGTGTCCTTGGTCATGGATGTGTCCTGGTCATGGATGTGTCCTTGGTCATGGATGTGTCCTTGGTTGTGGATGTGTCCTTGGCCATGGATGTGTCCTTGGTCATGGATGTGTCCTTGGCCGTGGATGTGTCCTGGTCATGGATGTGTCCTTGGTCGTGGATGTGTCCTTGGTCGTGGATGTGTCCTTGGTCGTGGATGTGTCCTTGGCTGTGGCTGTGTTCTTGGTCATGGATGTGTCCTTGGCCATGGATGTATCCTGGTCATGGATGTGTCCTTGGCCATGGATGTGTCCTTGGCCATGGATGTGTCCTTGGCCATGGATGTATCCTGGTCATGGATGTGTCCTGGTCATGGATGTGTCCTTGGCCCTCTGCTCTCGCAGGGCAAAGAGGAGCAGGTTTCATTCAGCGCTCTGATCCCAGCTGTGGCAGTCAGGGGGGCCTGGTGGCCCTGCAGGGGTTATCTTGTGGCATCTGGGTTGTCAGGAGAGCTGGGATTAAAAAGCTGAAGTGACAAACATGAGGGCTGCTCAGGTGGTGCCCAAGCCGCCGCTCAGAGGTTCCCTCTTTTGAGGGGAACAAACCTGACCAAGCTGAGCGAGGCCAATCCAGCCCAGCCTGCCCTGCCCGACCTCTGTGGCTTCCTGCCCACTGTAAACCCCCCCACAGTTGTCCTCTTCCCAAGAATTCCTGTGGGTCAGGGAGCTTCCTGCCACTCCAGGGGAATTCTGCAGGTTATGTGGCACCATAGGCTGTGTGAAGTCCAGCTGTGAAGTCAGGCTGGGGTCAGAGTGGCTGAGAGCAGCCAGGCAGAAAGGGACCTGGGGGTAGTGGCTGGTAGTAGGCTGAACACGAGCCAGCAGTGTGCCCAGGGGGCCAAGAAGGCCAAGGGCATCCTGGCCTGCAGCAGGAAGAGTGTGGCCAGCAGGAGCAGGGAAGTCCTTCTGCCCTGTGCTCAGCACTGCTCAGGCCACACCTTGAGTCCTGTGTCCAGCTCTGGGCTCCTCAGCTTAGGAAAGAGGTTGAGCTGCTGGAAGGTGTCCAGAGAAGGGCAAGAAAGCTGGGGAGGGGTCTGGAGCACAGCCCTGTGAGGAGAGGCTGAGGGAGCTGGGGTTGCTTAGCCTGCAGAAGAGGAGGCTCAGGGGAGACCTTCTTGCTCTCTGCAACTCCCTGCAGGGAGGTTGGAGCCAGGTGGGGGTTGGGCTCTTCTGCCAGGCCCCCAGCAGCAGAACAAGAGGACACAGCTGTGCCAGCAGAGGTTCAGGTTGGATGTTAGGAAGAAGTTCTTCATAGAAAGAGAAATTGGCCCTTGGGATATGCTGCCCAAGGAGGTGGTGGAGTCCCCATCCCTGGAGGTGTTCAGGAGGAGACTTGATAAGCTGCTTGGTTGCATGGTTTAGTTGATTAGTTGGTGCTGGATGATAGGTTGGACTCAATGATCTTGAAGGCCTCTTCTAACCTGGTTAATTCTATTCTATTCTATTCTATTCTATTCTATTCTATTCTATTCTATTCTATTCTATTCTATTCTATTCTATTCTATTCTACCCTACCCCTGGGTTTGTTTGGGAAGAAGGAGGAGCAGCTCGAGCTGCTCTTGCAGGGATTTAAGGCTGCTTCAGCACAAGTCAGCCCCAGAAAGCCTTTGGCATTCTTTTGGGAGGTGGTGCCCTGGAGAGAGGGAGGGGATGTTCAGGAGGGGATTGGATGTGGCACTTGGAGCCATGGTTTAGTTAGTCAGGAGGTGCTGAGTGACAGCTTGGACTTGATGCTCTCTAAGGTCTTTTCCAGCATTATTGATTCTGTGATTCTGTGATTCCTCCCTCTCTGAGGGCTGCCTCTGGAAACAAGCTCCTGGCCAGAAGGAGGGAATGCAGTGTAGTGCCTGTGGGTGGCTGTGGCTGGGCTGCTCCCAGAAGGTTATCAGCTCACCTCCTCTGTGCTGGACACAGGATGCTTGTGGTAGGTTGAAAAACCCACCCCCCCAACACTAAATTAACCAGATCTGCTAGCTGGAAGCACATGAAGCTGTGCCAGCAAGCCAAACTCCAATCTACAGTGGAATGCAATGAATATGGACAACAGGTAGAGGATTTGCAACACTTACAGGTATTTGCAATAGATAAACAGCACAGGAACCCACCCTGGCCAAAACCCAGGGGAGCTAATAGCTTCTCCCTCTCTGCCCCTCTCCTTGCTCCCCTGGCCACAAAGGGAGAAGAGAAAAGAGCAGAGGGTTGTTAGAAATTAGCTAAACCAATGCAGCCAAGGTCAAGCAGAAGGCAGCACAGCACAAAGTTAGCAACTCCCAGAGTGAAGAAGCTGAAAGAGAGAGAGACTGCTTACCACACTAACTCTTGGGGCAGACACCTCTCCACTGGAGTGTTTAGAACTTACCATTCCTTCCCTTTTGACACCCAACAGTGATTAGTTTCCATTTTGCCACCTTCTGCTCAAGATCTGGGGAAAGCTTTAAAGGTACAGCCCAAAACTACCCCAAGGCTCTTCTTGGGCAACATGGGTTAGAGCCTTCCAGCTGCCTCTTTGTCCTGGCAGCATCTCCCTCCTCAGCACAGCCTGACAGCTACCACAAAGCACACCCCAGATCTGTTACAGACTGGAAGTTTAAGCTGCTTCTCTACAGCTCCTGGAGATTTGATCTCTTTTCCCCCTGGGTCAACAAATACATAAAAACACGGGAAGCCTGGCTGGGGTCTTGAGACTCTCTGCCTCTTCTTGCTGGTTGGCTGCATTGCTGTGTGCTGCAGCAGCCCAGTGCCATGCCACAGCCCAGGGGTGGTGGTTGAGCTGGGGGCTGTGTGTGGCTGCATTGCTGTGTGCTGCAGCAGCCCAGTGCCATGCCACAGCCCAGGGGTGGTGGTTGAGCTGGGGGCTGTGTGTGGCTGCATTGCTGTGTGCTGCAGCAGCCCAGTGCCATGCCACAGCCCAGGGGTGGTGGTTGAGCTGGGGGCTGTGTGTGGCTGCATTGCTGTGTGCTGCAGCAGCCCAGTGCCATGCCACAGCCCAGGGGTGGTGGTTGAGCTGGGGGCTGTGTGTGGCTGCATTGCTGTGTGCTGCAGCAGCCCAGTGCCATGCCACAGCCCAGGGGTGGTGGTTGAGCTGGGGGCTGTGTGTGGCTGCATTGCTGTGTGCTGCAGCAGCCCAGTGCCATGCCACAGCCCAGGGGTGGTGGTTGAGCTGGGGGCTGTGTGTGGCTGCATTGCTGTGTGCTGCAGCAGCCCAGTGCCATGCCACAGCCCAGGGGTGGTGGCTGACCCGGGGGCTGTGTGTGGCAGGCTGCAGGGGGCAGGTGGAACTGGGAGCAAGCAGTTTTCTGCTGGCCCTTGGCTTGGCTGTAATAAAAAGCAGTTATGTTTTATAGCACTGCCATTTTATTCTGGTTGTGCTGCAGTGACAACCTTATTACACCACTGTTTATGCTTTTTGCTAAGCTTAGTCATTGTTTAATCTTATAAACAGAAGGAGAACTTCAAGCCTGGTAGCTGCTGCAGCCTTTGCTCCTGCAGCTTCCGCTCCTGCAGCTCCGTGGAAGAGGATGCAAAGTCGATGCAGTAACTTGGGTGAAGAGCCCTGCCAGGGGCAGCCCGTGCTGCTGCTACTGTCCATTCGAGCTGGACACCTGCAGACAATGACCATCAAATGGGAATGATCAATGATCAGCATCAATCAGCAGTACTGCAGCTGCACTTCACAGTCTCACAGTATCAGAGTATCACTAAGGTAGGAAGAGACCTCGAGGATCATCCAGTCCAACCTGGCACCACAGACCTCATGGCTAGACCATGGCTCCAAGTGCCACATCCGATCCCCTCTTGAACACCTCCAGGGATGGGGACTCCACCACCTCCCTGGGCAGCACATCCCAATGATGAATGACTCTTTCAGTGAAGAACTTTCTCCTCACCTCCAGCCTAAATCTCCCCTGGCGCAGCTTGAGACTGTGTCCTCTTGTTCTGCTGCTGGTTGCCTGGGAGAAGAGACCAACCTCCACCTGGCTACAACCTCCCTTCAGGGAGTTGGAGAGGGCAATGAGGTCTCCCCTGAGCCTCCTCTTCTCCAGGCTAAGCAATCCCAGCTCCCTCAGCCTCTCCTCACAGGGCTGTGTTCCAAGCCCCTCACCAACTTTGTTGCCCTTCTCTGGACACCTTCCAGCAGCTCAACCTCCTTCCTAAACTGAGGGGCCCAGAACTGGACACAGGACTCAAGGTGTGGCCTAACCAATGCAGAGTACAGGGGCACAATGACCTCCCTGCTCCTGCTGGCCACACTCTTCCTGATGCAGGCCAGGATGCCCTTGGCCTCATTGGCCCCCTGGGCACACTGCAGGCTCATGTTTAGGCAGCTGTCAATCAGCACCCCCAGGTCCCTCTCTGCCTGGCTGCTCTCAGCCACTCTGCCCCCAGCCTGTAGCTCTGCCTGGGGTTTCTGTGGCCAAAGTGCAGCCCCTGGCACTTGGACTTGCTGAATGCCATCCTGTTGGCCTCTGCCCATCTGCCCAGCCTGGCAAGGTCCCTCTGCAGAGCCCTTCTTCCCTCTAACTGAGCAACATCTGCTCCCAGCTTGGTGTCACTTGGCTCAGTCTTTCCCCAGCAGCGATGCTGCTAAGGCGAATGGGGCCCCAGGCAGAAGGAAAACGCTGCTCAGTGTGAGCGAGGTTCATCACCCCCCGACCCTGTCTTCTCCCTGACCCTTCTTCAGCCTTTGTAGCCTTTTTGTTTGTTTATATTCTGGGTCAGTGTTTCCTACAGGGTGGGTTCCAGAGGCAGAAGATGCCAATACTTTGCTGTAACTTGCCTGTGAGCAGCTGTGCCCTGTGGAGAGAAATGGCAGCTTTCATAACCTGTGCTCACTGCTCCCTCCCCTTGCAGCTCTGCTCTGACCCCGTCTGAGTCATCCCCTGCATGGGAAGCGTTCCTTCCTGTGGGCATAGGTTCTGATCTGGGTTGTGTGCTGATGAAAGGGGCATGATGCATGCCCTTGGCTTTGCAGCAGAGTGCTCCTGCCTGGAATCTGGATTCTTGTTAGAAGAGTGGAGACACAAAGCAGCAGGAGGCAGATGCCAGGTGGAAAACCCAGCCCTTGACTGGCAATGAACACCTTAGAAGCATAGAACAGAATCACAGAATCAATAAGGTTGGAAGAAACCTCAGAGATCATCAAGTCCAAGCTGTCACCCAACACCTCCTGACTAACTCAACCATGGCTCCAAGTGCCACATCCAATCCCCTCCTGAACACCTCCAGGGATGGAGACTCCACCACCTCCCTGGGCAGCACATCCCAAGGGCCAATCTTTCTTGCTGGGAAGAACTTTCTCCTCACCTCCAGCCTGAACCTCCCCTGGCACAGCCTGAGACTGTGTCCTCTTGTTCTGCTGCGGGGGGCCTGGGAGCAGAGCCCAACCCCCACATGGCTCCAACCTCCCTGCAGGGAGTTGCAGAGAGCAAGAAGGTCTCCCCTGAGCCTCCTCTTCTGCAGGCTAAGCAACCCCAGCTCCCTCAGCCTCTCCTCACAGGGCTGTGCTCCAGACCCCTCCCCAGCTTTCTTGCCCTTCTCTGGACACCTTCCAGCAGCTCAACCTCTTTCCTAAGCTGAGGAGCCCAGAGCTGGACACAGGACTCAAGGTCCTCCCGGCCCTGGCAGTGCTTAGGCACGCTCCTACCTGTTGGCAGGCTTCTAGAGTGGATGAAAAAAAACCCCAAGCCGAAACCAGAGGAAATGTTGAGAGTGTAAACATTACTGGCTTGCAAACAAAAAGGAAGGTTAACTCCAGAGGGCTCAGAGGTAGTGCAAAGGATCTGCTGGTGCTGTGCAGCTATAAAAGAGAACTCCTGTTCCTAAAGACAAACCCTGACAAATGAAGTCAATAACTCCATGCATCTTCATTGCCATACAGCCAACCACACACAGCACTGAGACAACCACTGGCACATGGGGATTGCAGCTGCTTGCTGCTGCTTGCTGCAAGTTTTAAGAGGAAAATTGCCTCTTCTGAAGTAGTTATTAGCTACAGAAAGGATCTCTGAAGAATGGAAGTGCAGCAGTACAAATGTCACTGCCAGCAGCTCGATCTGGCTTCCTCCCAGATCTCTGCTGGCTTTCATAACAGGCCTCAGCAGGACACCTGTAACACAAACAAACACACCAACACTCATTTCTCCTGCCTCTTCCCAAACCCTCTTGTGGCCAGGAAGGTCAATGGGGTCCTGGGCAGCATTCAGAGGAATGTGGCCAGCAGAGCCAGGGAGGTTCTCCTTCCCCTCTACTCTGCCCTGCTGAGACCCCACCTGGAATATTGCATCCAGCTCTGGGTTCCCCAGCTCAAGAGTGACAGGGATCAGCTGGAGAGTCCAAGGGAGAGCTGCCAGGATACTGAAGGGACTGCAGCACTGCCCTGTGAGGAAAGGCTGAGAGCCCTGGGGCTGTTCAGTCTGGAGAAGAGAAGACTGAGAGGGGATCTGATCAATGCCTATCAATAGCTGAGGCTGGAGGTCAGGAGGGAGGGGACAGGCTCTGCTCAGCTGCACCCTGGGATAGGACAAGGGGCAATGGATGGAAACTCCAGCACAGGAGGTTCCACCTCAACATGAGGAGGAACTTCTTCACTGTGAGGGTCCCAGAGCCCTGAAGCAGGCTGCCCAGGGAGGTTGTGGAGTCTCCTTCTCTGGAGCCTTCCCAGCCCCAGCTGGCTGTGTTCCTGTGTGAGCTGTGCTGGGTTCTATGCTCCTGCTCTGGCAGGGGGTTGGACTGGACGATCTCTGGAGGTCCCTTCCCACCCCTAACATCCTGTGTTCCTATGCTCCAGAAGGCTTTTTTCACTCACTCACTGTCTCATACAGAGTGCAATATGGGTTTCCAACAGCACAAGCATGCTTCCCAGAAGACATTGCACAGAAGGAAAAGGTAACTTGCAGTTCAGCCACAGCCAGTCTCACCTTCTGCCCCTTGAGGACAGCAGGTTATTGGTCACTCTGTCTCAGGGGAACACTTCTGGCCCTGCTGGCCACACTTCTCTTGCTGCAGCCCAGGCTCTGCTTGGCTCTCTGGGCTGCAAGTGCTCCCTGCTGGCTCCTGCTGAGCTTCTCCTCCCCCAGCACCCCCCAAGTCCTTTTCTTCAGGGCTGCTCTCCAGCCCTCTCACTGCCTTCTGCCTAGCAATGTGTCCAGGGGGACATTGCTGGTGACAATCAGGTGACACCCTGCACAGAGGCAGCTGAGTTTGTGAATCCTGACAAGCAGCCAAACGTTTGGTTGTGTCAGGGCTTTAGGCATTCAGATTCTGCCTGCAGAACCTTGACCTCTATTAGCAGGACAAAGAGAGGCACCTGTGAACTTCAAGCGTCTGTATTGCTGGGTGGGAGGTACATGAACACAGTGCTGCCTCGGGCACCAAGCCATCCCTTCCTCCCGGTGGCTCCAGAACTCAATGTCAAAGCCTAGGATACACCTAGCCCGAGCCTGCCAAGCACATCTATCATGGTAAGCACAATGATCCAGGTGCAGCAGCTGCCTGGCAGCTTGTCCCCTGCCTTCTCTCAGACCAGAGACAAGCTGCTGGCTAACAGCAGTAACCTGAGGCAAGCTTCCAGTGCCAACTTCAACACAAAACTGAGAGTCTTGTGGCATATTTAGGGTGGAAGGGAGTGATAGGACTGAGGGGAATGGAGCATAAGAGTGCACTTGCAGCCCAGAGAGCCAAGCAGAGCCTGGGCTGCAGCAAGAGAAGAGTGGCCAGCAGGGCCAGGGAGGGGATTCTGCCCCTTTGCTCCACTCTGCTGAGACCACAGCTGCAGCTCTGGGGCCAGTTCTGGAGCTCCTAGTACAAGAAGGGTCTGGAGGTGCTGGAAGGTGTCTAGAGAAGGGCCAAGAGGAGGAGCAGAGGGCTGGAGCTGCTCTGCTATGGGAACAGGCTAAGAGAGTTGGGGTTGATCAGTCCAGAGAAGAGAAGGCTCTGAGGAGACCTAACTGTGGCCTCCCAGGATCTGCAGGGGGCTCCAAGAAAGCTGGGGAGGGACTTCTGAGGGTGTCAGGGAGGGATAGGACTGGGGGGGGCGGAGCAGAACTAGAAGTGGGGAGATTGAGATTGGCTGTGAGGAAGAAGTTGTTCCCCATGAGGGTGGTGAGAGCCTGGCACAGGCTGCCCAGGGAGGTGGTGGAAGCCTCCTGCCTGGAGGTGTTTGCAGCCAGGCTGGAGGTGGCTGTGAGCAACCTGCTGTGGTGTGAGGTGTCCCTGCCCATGGCAGGGGGTTGGAGCTGGCTGAGCCTTGAGCTCCCTTCCAGCCCTGACAATTCTGTGCTTCTCTATTCCAAATCCAGATTCTGGGAGGGGAGATGAAGGAGCAGGGATGGGTCAAAGAGAAGCCCCATACTTCTTCTCCTTGTCTTTCTTCTCCCAAGCTGGAAAGAGAGTGCTGGGGGTTAGGTAGCCAAAGTCTGCAATGGCAGAAAGCACAACATGCAAGAGGTAAAATCTGTGCCATCTGCACTTACTGAGCCTAAAAACTGAGACCAAAAATAGGATCTGCACAGCCTGTACAGACTGAGAGCAATCAATTCATTATCCTGGGGGCAAGCACTGCGCACCGGAAGGATGGCCAAGGGCTCAGGCCCAGCCAGCAGGGATCCAGGCAGGGCAGCTCCTGCCTGACCAACCTGAGCTCCTTCCATGCCCAGGTGACTGCCTGGGGGATGTGGGGCAGGCTGGGGATGTGGACTGCAGCAAGGCCTTTGCCACCAACCCCCACAGCAAGCTCCTGGCCAAGCTGTCAGCCCCTGGCTGGGACAGCAGCTCTCTGAGCTGGGTTAGGAACTGGCTGGAGGCTGAGCCCAGAGAGTGGTGGTGAATGGTGCCACAGCCAGCTGGCAGCCAGGCACCAGTGGTGTGCCCCAGGGAGCAGTGCTGGGCCCCAGCCTGCTCAATATCTTCATTGATGATCTGGAGGAGGGGATGGAGTCCAGCAGCAGGAAATGTGCAGCTGACAGCAAGCTGGGAGCAGATGTTGGTCAGTGAGAGGGTGGAAGGGCTCTGCAGAGGGACCTTGCCAGGCTGGGCAGATGGGCAGAGGCCAAGGGCAGAGATTGAACACATCCAAGTGCCAGGGGCCACAGCAACCCCAGGCAGTGCTACAGGCTGGGGTCAGAGTGGCTGAGAGCAGCCAGGCAGAGAGGAACCTGGGGGGAGTGGTTGAGAGTAGGCTGAACATGAGCCTGCAGTGTGCCCAGGGGGCCACAAAGGCCAAGGGCATCCTGGCCTGCAGCAGGAAGAGTGTGGCCAGCAGGAGCAGGGAAGTCCTTGTGCCCTGTGCTCAGCACTGCTCAGGCCACACCTTGAGTCCTGTGTCCAGCTCTGGGCTCCTCAGTTTAAGAACCTCCAGCTCCTGCTGGATCCATGGAACACCACTCCCCACACAGCTCCTGCTGGATCCAGGGAGTATTGATCCACACACAGCTCCTGCTGGATCCAGGGAGTATTGATCCACACACAGCTCCTGATGGATCCAGGGAGCACCACTCAGTGGTGGCCAGGCAGGTGCTGTGCTGTTGAAGCATAATCAACCTGGAATTCTTTCTCGTGGCAGGGGGAAGGACCCAGGCTGCTATGTTTGTCTTTACCAACCCATCTGGACATCTTCAGCTCACCAGATGATTTTTTTTGCCTGATCAAGGCAGCCAGACTCTAACAAACCCCTGCTGGCTTATGTCTTTCACTGCCATGTGGAGCATTGCAGCTCCAAGTGGTCAGAGAATGGCAGCAGCATGCTCCTGCCCCTTCCTTCATCTGATGGCATTGGGCCTAGGCTGATTGCTCTGCATGAGAGAAGTCCTAGAAACCCAGAGGGAAGGCTGTGCTTGAAAGCCACAAAGAGCAGCAAACAGTGAGTTTATTCAAAGGATGCCTCAGCATCCCTGATGAGCCAAGGATGGAGTCCACATGGGTGCTCTGAGATTGAACACATCCAAGTGCCAGGGGCTGCACATTGGCCACAACAACCCCAGGCAGTGCTACAGGCTGGGGGCAGAGTGGCTGAGAGCTGCCAGGCAGAAAGGGACCTGGGAGTGCTGGTTGATGGTAGGCTGAACATGAGGCAGCAGTGTGCCCAGGTGGCCAAGAAGGCCAAGGGCATCCTGGCCTGCATCAGGAAGAGTGTGGCCAGCAGGAGCAGGGAAGTCCTTCTGCCCTGTGCTCAGCACTGCTCAGGCCACACCTTGAGTCCTGTGTCCAGCTCTGGGCTCCTCAGGTCAGGAAAGAGGTTGAGCTGCTGGAAGGTGTCCAGAGAAGGGCAAGAAAGCTGGGGAGGGGTCTGGAGCACAGCTGCAGCTCACATGCTGGAGCCATAGCCACCCTACAGCCCTTCCCAGCCCTGCCATCATCCCTGCTGGGGTTTTGGGGCACCCCAGCGGCAAGATCCCGCTCAGAAACGGCAGTCTGGAGGAAGTGCTGCCACTACTGCTCTGGGGAGCATGCTTTTCAAGTCACAATACTTTATTCCCATGCATTATTGTTTTTACTGTTTATTTATCACTGGTATTGCCATAGCAACTGGGAGCTCAGCCTCAGACAACCCCCTCCCCACCCCCACCCCCGCCCCCCTCTGCTGGAGCCGCACAAACAAGGGACACAGACGAGGTGCTCACATTCACATTAATAAAGTGTTCTTAATTTCCAGAGGTCTCTGAGGTCACACACCACCACTGCAGACAATAAATGTGAAGCAGCTTCCAATCTAAGCAGATAAATAAAGCCAACAAGCAGCCCCTCGGCGGCAGCCTGGCCAAAGCTCCTCCAAGAAACGCTGCCCTTAGCAGCGGCTCCTGGACCCTGCCCGTGGGGAAATAAAGTCAGGCTCTGTCAAGGCAAGATGCAAGGGCCAGCCAAGGCCCTCGCAGGGCAGCAGCTCCTCATTGACCCAGGAGGACGGGGAGTGGGAAGCTCTGATCTGGCCGAGCCTGACCTCCGCGCGTGAGGAGCGCTGCTGCGGACCGCAGGCTCTAACGAACGTGGGGCCTGGAAAGATCTCTTTCCCCATCGTCCTCCCATTGACCTGAGGAAACCTTCGTGTTCATTAAGCAGAAAAGTTGTCAGCTCTCCATAAGAAACCAGCAGCCAGGGGTCCGTGGGGAGGCACTGCCGAGAGGACCCTGATTGCACCAAGCAACGACCTTCTTAGGTTCTCCTGCATTTCAGAGGGTATCGATCGGTGGTATTGAGCCCAGCGATGCCAGGGCTGCTTCGCATTCCACAGACGTTAGCCCTGCTAATGCCTCCAAATCTTCCCTCGGTAGTTAGCGTCCCCGAGCAGCAGCTGCTTAACTCCTTCCCTCCCTTCAGCATCTCTCTCCTTCAGTTTCCTGTTTATTTTTGTCTCTCCCTCGCTCCCTTCCAACCATTTTGCCTGCGGTCTGTTGCCATCACAACTTGCTGCCTGGGAGGAGAGCACAATTCCCTTTGTCACTGCAGTCTGCACGTGGTGGGGTTTGGGCGATTTCAACCCAAATACAACCCCAAGGTGCATGCACTAATTAAACACGCCATGCTAATTAGGTGGCAACCTGTGGCAGCCGCGGGAGGAGTCCTGAGGGCTCAGCTGCTGAAAGGATCTTTGCAGAGAGCCCATCTGGGTTCTTTTCTGAAGGTCATGGGAGATGTGTTCTTGCCAGCAGTCTAATGCTGGGGGTCCACTGCCCCTGCCCCCTTTTCTTTCCACCCTAAACTGCAGATAAACCTTCCTGGTTGCCATGAAAAGCAGAAGAGAAACCTAACCCCGCTGCTTCGAACCAGCACCACCATAGCCGACGGGAGTGCCTGCAGCATGATGCAGGAGTGGGGCGGGGTGGCTGAGGTCCTGCTCTGTGCCAGCAAGTTCCACTCAGGCCTGGCAGAAAGACTAGACTAGACTAGACTAGACTAGAATAGAATAGACCAGACCAGGTTGGAAGAGACCTTCAAGATCATCGAGTCCAACCTATCATCCAACACCACCTAATCAACTAACCCATGGCACCAAGCACCCCATCAAGTCTCCTCCTGAACACCTCCAGGGATGGTGACTCCACCACCTCCCCAGGCAGCCCATTCCAATGGGTAATCACTCACTCTGTGTAAAACTTCCTCCTAACCTCCAGCCTAAAGGGGAGAGCAAGGCCTGGCCTGATGCCCCTCAGGAGCTGCAGTGCCTGACACCTGCACAGCTGGCCAGGGCATGGGCTGCACCTTGCTTTGCAGCCCTGTCCAAGGCAGACTTTGAAGCTGGAGGGGGAGATGTGCTCATTTTCCTCTCCTTTTGAGCAAGTATGGGTTGATAAGCAGCTCAATGTGGGTTTTTGATTGCGCACAGGAACAGGCTGGGCTCCTCTGCCTGAAAAGCATGGCCTTTAGACGGTCTCTTTTTTGTTGTTGGTTCTTTTTTTGGTCTGGTCTGACATGCTAGACGTGCTGAAACACATCAGAGGTGAAGGAGGGCAAATCTTTGGGGTTGGTTCAGTCTGTGTTTGGACAAAATGCCTGTTTCTATGAGCGAGGCTTTCCAAACCCACCGCTCAGACAGCTTGCTGTCAAGGGGCCAGCCACAGGGAAACCAGTTCAGAGCTGGGCCAATGGTCATCTTTAGCTCTCAGAATGTTTGTATCTGCATGCACCTACAGATGAGGTAGCTGACTTCTCAGGTGCTGTCATTTATGAGGGGCCTGTCAGCCTGAGCTCAGTGCCAGGGAAGGTGATGGAGCAGATTATCCTGGGGGCAAGCACTGAGCACCTGAAGGATGGCCAAGGGATCAGGCCCAGCCAGCAGGGATTTAGGAAGGGCAGGTCCTGCCTCTCCAACCTGATCTCCTTCCATGCCCAGGTGATGCCTGGTGGCTGTGGGGCAGGCTGTGGATGGAGTCTGCCTGGACCTCAGCAAGGCCTTTGCCACCATCCCCCACAGCAAGCTCCTGGCCAAGCTGTCAGCCCCTGGCTGGGACAGCAGCTCTCTGAGCTGGGTTAGGAACTGGCTGGAGGCTGAGCCCAGAGAGTGGTGGTGAATGGTGCCACAGCCAGCTGGCAGCCAGGCACCAGTGGTGTGCCCCAGGGAGCAGTGCTGGGCCCCAGCCTGCTCAATATCTTCATTGATGATCTGGAGGAGGGGATGGAGTCCATCAGGAGGAAATGTGCAGATGACACCAAGCTGGGAGCAGATGTTGGTCAGTGAGAGGGTGGAAGGGCTCTGCAGAGACCTCAACCGACTGGACAGATGGGCAGAGGCCAACAGGATGGCATTCAACAAGTCCAAGTGCCAGGGGCTGCACTTTGGCCACAACAACCCCAGGCAGTGCTACAGGCTGGGGGCAGAGTGGCTGAGAGCAGCCAGGCAGAGAGGGACCTGGGGGTGCTGGTCTATGGTAGGCTGAACATAAGCCAGCAGTGTGCCCAGGGGGCCAAGAAGGCCAAGGCCATCCTGGCCTGCATCAGGAAGAGTGTGGCCAGCAGGAGCAGGGAAGTCATTGCACCCCTGTCCTCTGCCCTGCTTAGGCCACACCTTGAGTCCTGTGTCCAGTTCTGGGCCCCTCAGTTTAAGAAGGACATTGAAAGACTTGAAGGTGTCCAGAGAAGGGCAACAGAGCTGGGGAGAGGCCTTGAGCACAGCCCTGTGAGGAGAGGCTGAGGGAGCTGGGGTTGCTTAGCCTGGAGAAGAGGAGGCTCAGGGGAGACCTTCTTGCTGTCTACAACTCCCTGAAGGGAGGTTGTAGCCAGGAGGGAGTTGGTCTCCTCCCAGGCAGCCAGCAGCAGAACAAGAGGACACAGTCTCAAGCTGTGCCAGGGGAAGTTTAGGTTGGAGGTGAGGAGAAAGTTCTTCACTGAGAGAGTCATTCATCTTTGGGATGTGCTGCCCAGGGAGGTGGTGGAGTCCCCATCCCTGGAGGTGTTCAAGAGGGGATTGGATGTGGCACTTGGTGCCATGGTCTAGTCATGAGGTCTGTGGTGCCAGCTTGGACTGGATGATCCTTGAGGTCTCTTCCAACCTTGGTGATTCTGTGAGACTGTGAAAGCTTTGTACAACTGGGGAGGTTTAGACTGGACAGCAGGGAACATTTTTTTCGCAGCAAGAATGGTCAGGCACTGGAAAGTGCTGCCCAGGGAGGTGGTGGAGTCACCAACCCTGGGGGTGTTTCAGGGTGGTTTGGATGTGGTGCTTGGGGCCATGGTTTAGGGGTGACCCTCGTGGAGTAGGGTTAATGGTTGGACTTGGTGATCCTGAGGGGTTTTTCCAAGCTAATGTTTCTGTGTTTCATATTCAGCCTAGAGGATGAGGGGAAGATGCTCTCAAACCTGGATCCTGAAGTCTCCCCAGGTGTGCAGCAGAGGCAGAAGTGCAGGCAGGTGAGCAGCATGGATCTGAATAAGGAGGGAGGGACGAGGGGACAGGGAGTGGGGTGAACTGAGTCTCTTTCCTTTCAGCCACCTCATGCAGTCCCCCACGACTGGTGACTGCCTTTGGTGAACATCTGTAGGAGGACAGTGCAAAAAGAGGCCTGAGACACCAGATGCTTTGGAGAGCACTTTTATGGAGATGCTTTCAGTGGCAGGTGTTGACTCAGCTCTGACTCTGGACGAAGCCTGCCTTCAGGCTCTACTGAGCTGCCTGGAGACAGTTTGACATAGGATCATAGGATCCCAGGATCAGAGGATGTTAGGGGTTGGAAGGGACCTCCAAACATCATCCAGTCCAACCCCCCTGCCAGAGCAGGATCAAAAAATCAGCACAGGTGACACAGGAACACATCCAGATGGGTCTTGAAAGTCTCCAGAGAAGGAGACTCCACAGCCTCCCTGGGCAGCCTGCTCCAGGGCTCTGTGACCCTCACAGTGCAGAAGTTCCTCCTCAGGTTGAGGTGGAACCTCCTGTGCTGGAGTTTCCATCCATTGCTCCTTGTCCTATCCCAGGGTGCAACTGAGCAGAGCCTGTCCCCTCCCTCCTGACCCCCAGCCCTCAGATATTGATAGGCATTGATCAGATCCCCTCTCAGTCTTCTCTTCTCCAGACTGAACAGCCCCAGGGCTCTCAGCCTCTCCTCATAGGACACACACTCCAGTCCCTTTAGTGTCCATGTAGCCCTTTGTTGCACTCTCTCCAGCAGATCTTTATCCCTCTTGAACTGGGGAGCCCAGAACTGGATGCAATATTCCAGGTGGGGTCTCACCAGGGTGGAGTAGTGGGGAAGGAGAACCTCCCTGGCTCTGCTGGCCACACTCCTCTGAATGCAGCCCAGGATCCCCTTGGCCTTCTTGGCACACTCTCACACAGAATCCTGCACCTCAGCTCTCTGCTGCCCACCAACCCTTTGAGTTTCAGCCATTTCCATCTCTGGCTTTTGAGGAACACTTCTGATGGATATTGGTTATTGGTTGGACTTGGTGACCCTGAGGGGTTCTTCCAACCTGAATGCTTCTGTGATCCTGCCTCTGTGCTACCTTATGACTGGACACAGACCGAGGGTGCCAAGTCAGCCTGGGGGCCCTCTGCCTCTGGCTCCTGGGCTCTGTCTTCACTCTACCCTGCCATCTGCTGAGGGGCCAATTCAGAAGGGATTCCTCTTCCTACTTTGTCTTGCATGAATAAAGCTTTTTGCTCCCCAGGCTACTGAGGAGTCCATTCCCTTCCTTAGCAGCAAGGGCAGCCTGGTAAGTGTCTCTGCCACCCCCTGGGCATACCCTGGTGGCTTCGTGCAAGGGACGTTAACTCTCCTCCCTTCTGCTTTTGGCCCTGAATGCCTGTTCCTGCCAAGTGTCTGTGGGAACAGGTGTTAAATGCTGCTGTCACTAATAGTACACAACAAGATGATAAATATTGCAGAGACAAGCTGTGAAGGAGGAAGGCAAGGATCCGATGTTTGGTGTGAATGAAGAGGGGGAAGGCTGTGAAAAGCGGAATCACATGCTCCGAGCAAAGGGCGAGGGAAGTTCCCCGGGCTGCAGCCTTCTGAATGGGAATAGGTAGAGATGCAGCACGTGACAAACGTGTAGAAGATGATGGTGTAGCCAGGAAGGGCAATGGTGAGAGCCTGGAGGAGTGCTTTAGGCTGGGAGCGAGAAGAACAGTGAGTAACTTGCAGATGTAAGGTGAGCAAAGATGGAGCGAGAGCGAGCCGGGGCTTCAGCTGGAGGCTGTGCCGAGGCTGCAGACCTGAGGAGCTGGAGAAGAGGCTGGACAGTAGTATTGCCATAGTGACAGAGAAAGGGGGAAACGTCAGAGGGAAAGGCTGATGAGCCCTACTCTGCCCCTGCCACTCGTTAGCAGATGGCAGGAGCAGGGAGCAGGTACTCGGCTGTGCAGATGGAATTATCTGGAATCTGGTTATCCCTGTAATTATCTGTAAGCGAATTAACTGCAGGCCACATGAAAAGAAACAGAGGCAGGGCCAAGGTGTAGAAGGTTTGTGTAGAAAAACTGGGGGGGGGAGAGTGAGGAAATTCCTTTGAAAGGGATGTTGAAAGAGCAATTAGAGGGAAGAAGAGGAGAATCAAGAGGTGGATGAGTCAAAGCTCACGGAATGCAGCTCTCTGAGAGGAGCAGAATCGTAGGCTGGGGAAGGTGACAAAGGGTGAGGGTAATGGCCTTGGGGAGGGATGATTCGTGAGGGGCTTAGGTGAAAATGTGGCTCCTTCACTGGAGAGCAAAAGAAAGCAGATAGGAAACAAGAGAGCTTGAGGCTGAGCTCTGCCAGAAGAGCTCCAGAATACAGATGCAGCCCAAAAAGGTGGGTGGGGTGGAGGAGGGGAGAATGAGGTCAAAGAGGAGTTAGGTTTGGTTTGGTCTGGTTTGTGAGGTGGAGAAATCTGAGGAAATGGGATGGCCAAGGGCTCAGATGTAGGCAACATGGATTTAGGAGGGGCAGGGCCTGCCTCTCCAACCTGATCTCCTTCCATGCCCAGGTGACTGCCTGGGGGATGTGGGGCAGGCTGTGGATGGAGTCTGCCTGGACTGCAGCAAGGCCTTTGCCACCATCCCCCACAGCAAGCTCCTGGCCAAGCTGTCAGCCCCTGGCTGGGACAGCAGCTCTCTGAGCTGGGTTAGGAAGTGGCTGGAGGCTGAGCCCAGAGAGTGGTGGTGAATGGTGCCACAGCCAGCTGGCAGCCAGGCACCAGTGGTGTGCCCCAGGGAGCAGTGCTGGGCCCTGTGCTCTTTAACATCTTCAGTGATGATCTGGATGAGGGGATGGAGTCAGTCATCAGCAAATGTGCAGCTGACACCAAGCTGGCAGCAGATGTTGGTCAGTTAGAGGGCAGAAGGGCTCTGCAGAAGGACCTCAACTGACTGGACAGATGGGCAGAGGCCAACAGGATGGCATTCCACAAGTCCAAGTGCCAGGGGCTGCACATTGGCCACAACAACCCCATGCAGTGCTACAGGCTGGGGGCAGAGTGGCTGGAGAGCTCCCAAACAGAGAGGGACCTGGGGGTGCTGGTCGACAGCTGCCTGAACATGAGCCAGGAGTGTGCCCAGGGGGCCAAGGGCATCCTGGCCTGCAGCAGGAAGAGTGTGGCCAGCAGGAGCAGGGAAGTCCTTCTGCCCTGTGCTCAGCACTGCTCAGGCCACACCTTGAGTCCTGTGTCCAGCTCTGGGCTCCTCAGCTTAGGAAAGAGGTTGAGCTGCTGGAAGGTGTCCAGAGAAGGGCAAGAAAGCTGGGGAGGGGTCTGGAGCACAGCCCTGTGAGGAGAGGCTGAGGGAGCTGGGGTTGCTTAGCCTGCAGAAGAGGAGGCTCAGGGGAGACCTTCTTGCTCTCTGCAACTGCCTGCAGGGAGGTTGGAGCCAGGTGGGGGTTGGGCTCTTCTCCCAGGCAGCCAGCAGCAGAAGAAGAGGACACAGTCTCAAGCTGTGCCAGGGGAGGTTCAGGCTGGATGTTAGGAAGAAGTTCTTCGTAGAAAGAGAGATTGGCCCTTGGGATGTGCTGCCCAGGGAGGTGGTGGAGTCCCCATCCCTGGAGGTGTTTAGGAAGAGCCTGGCTGAGGCCCTTGGAGCCATGGTTGAGTTGATCAGATGGTGCTGGGGGAGAGGTTGGACTGGATGAGCTCTGAGGTCTCTTCCAACCTGGTCTATTCTATTCTATTCTATTCTATTCTATTCTATTCTATTCTATTCTAGTCTAGTCTAGTCTAGTCTAGTCTAGTCTAGTCTAGTCTAGTCTAGTCCAGTCCAGTCCAGTCCAGTCCAGTCCAGTCCAGATTTTACAATGGGAAAGTGGGGAAAAAAGGCAGTGTGAGTGGGGAGGCAAGGTCTGGGGTACTTCATGAGCATGTGAGAAGAGAAAGAAGATAAAGGGGAAGCAGGAGACACCGGAGAGCAGGTGGAGGGCTGTCAGTGCTGGTGATCTGGGTGTGGGAGCAAGGGAAACTGAGGAGGTGATTGGTGCTCATTTGTTAGGACAGGTCAAGGAAGGACTTTTAAAACCAGGCTAGTGAACCAGAAGGGAAAGCAAAGCTGGGCTATGGCAAGAGGGGTTGGGTGTTCTGTCAATGTGCTAAGCTGGGGAGAGAGGAAGAGAGAGACACAAATGTGAACATGTGAGACAGAGGGAAGGGGCTTGTGATGGGTCACACCTGGCACTGGGAAGGAGCTGTGCCCTTCTGCTGCTTCTGGTAGTGCTGCTGTCTTCATAATGCTTGATAAGTAACTATGGCTTGCTTTTTAGTGTTGCTCATTAGTGCCTCCTGTTTCCTTCCAGATCTCCATAGAGTGCAGTCATCTTCTGTGGGGTGCCATTAACATGCTCCCCAGAATGCCACCTCCCTTCTGCAGACCCTGGGATGTGCTCATTTACATCCAGAAGCTCCTTACTGCTTACAAATACTAAGCTTAGTGAATGATGTGTTCACCTGGATCAATGGATAATCATGGAGGGCTTCCTAGGTTCTGGGAATCAATGGGAAAATCAGTTCTGAACCAAAGTCTGAAAACACTTGTCTAGAATAGAATAGAATAGAATAGAATAGACCAGACCAGGTTGGAAGAGACCTTCAAGATCATCGTGTCCAACCCATCAACCAATCCAACACCACCTAAGCAACTAACCCATGGCACCAAGCACCCCATCAAGTCTCCTCCTGAACACCTCCAGGGATGGGGACTCCACCACCTCCCCAGGCAGCCCATTCCAGTGGGCAATCACTCTCTCTGTGTAAAACTTCCTCCTGACCTCCAGCCTGAACCTCCCCTGGCACAGCTTGAGACTGTGTCCTCTTGTTCTGCTGCTGGCTGCCTGGGAGAAGAGACCAACCCCCACCTGGCTCCAACCTCCCTGCAGGGAGTTGCAGAGAGCAAGAAGGTCTCCCCTGAGCCTCCTCTTCTCCAGGCTAAGCAACCCCAGCTCCCTCAGCCTCTCCTCACAGGGCTGTGCTCCAGACCCCTCCCCAGCTTTCTTGCCCTTCTCTGGACACCTTCCAGCAGCTCAACCTCTTTCCTAAGCTGAGGAGCCCAGAGCTGGACACAGGACTCAAGGTGTGGCCTAACCAGCGCAGTGTACAGGGGCAGAATGACCTCCCTGCTCCTGCTGGCCACACTCTTCCTGCTGCAGGCCAGGATGGCATTGGCCCTCTTAGCTGCCTGGGCACACTGCAGGCTCATGTTCAGCCTACCATCGACCAGTACCCCCAGGTCCCTCTCTGCCTGGGAACTCTCAGCCACTCTGCCCCCAGCCTGTAGCTCTGCCTGGGGTTGCTGTGGCCAATGTGCAGCCCCTGGCACTTGGATGTGTTCAATCTCCTGCCCTTGGCCTCTGCCCTTCTGTCCAGCCTGTCGAGGTCACTCTGCAGAGCCTCTCAATGCCAGAGTAATGATGAGGAAGGCCAGCACTCCACTAGGTATCCCACATCTGTTCTCTTATTTTCATGTGCAGAGCTGCAAATGTAGAAGATAAAGACCAACAAATGTGTAGCACCTCAGGCATGCATCTATCTATGAACTACAGTAACTATACCCAGCCAGAAACAGGAGCTACATAATTTCCCCACAGATTAGGAAGACAGAATCACAGAACGTTGTTAGTGTTGGAAGAGACCTCAAGGCTCAGCCAGTTCCAACCCCCCTGCCATGACCAGGGACATCTCACACTGCAGCAGGTTGCTCACAGCCACCTCCAGCCTGGCTGCAAACACCTTCAGGCATGAGGCTGCCACCACCTCCCTGGGCAGCCTGTGCCAGGCTCTCACCACTCTCATGGGGAACAACTTCTTCCTCGCATCCAGCCTGAATCTCCCCATTTCTAGTTTTGCTCCATCCCCCTCAGTCCTATCGTTCCCTGACACCCTCAAAAGTCCCTCCCCAGGTTCCAACCCCCCTGCCATGGGCAGGGACACCCCACACTAGATCAGCCTGGCCAGAGCCTCACCCAGCCTGGCCTCAAACACCTCCAGGGACAGGGCCCCAACCACCTCCCTGCACAACCCATTCCAGGGCTTCACCACTCTCATGGGGAAGAACTTCCTCCCCACCTCCAGCCTCAATCTCCCCACCTCCAGTTATATTCCATTCCCCCTGGTCCTAGCACTGCCTGAGATCCTGAGCAGTCCCTCCCCAGCCTTCTCGTAGCCCCCTTCAGATACTGGAAGGCCACAATGAGATCTGCTGGGAGCCTTCTCCTCTCCAGCCTGCACAACCCCAACTCCCTCAGTCTGTTCTCATAGCAGAGCAGCTCCAGCCCTCTGCTCACCCTCGTGGCCCTTCTCTGGACACCTTCCAGCACCTCCAGATCCTTTCTGTAATAGAGGCTCCAGAACTGGACCCAGAGCTCCAGGTGGGGTCTCTCCAGAGTGGAACAGAGGGGCAGAGTCCCCTCCCTTGCCCTGCTGGCCACACTTCTCTTGCTGCAGCCCAGGCTCTGCTTGGCTCTCTGGGCTGCAAGTGCACACTGCTGGCTCCTGCTGGGCTTCTCATCCTCCAGCACCCCCCAAGTCTTTTCCTTTAGGGCTGCTGTGATCCTGGAAAACTCTCATGTCTGTCCTCATTCTGAATCCTTGCTGAGCTGGTGATGCAGCTCAGACCAAGCAGCTACTTGCCGAGTCACAGCCTTTATGTGTGACCACTGCCACTGTCATTTTCCAATTAAGAGGATTTTGCCCCCCCCATCCCCCTTCCACTAAGAGCACAAATTCTCACTTCCCTTGGGATGGATTCCTGTAGAGTCATCTAATGTGTTCTCAGAATCTAGCAATTTCTCTCCCAAACTGGCTTTCAGCTATATTGGAGGTTTAATTAAAGTGCCTCACTTTGACGTTCGCTCCTCTCCGGATTTCTCATGGGCAGTTGCTAAGGGCTGCTGGTGGCTGTGATCCTTATTTGTGGAGGGCTTGTTTGAGAGTGCTGCATCACTGCCACAGCAATCCATCTGTCTGGCACTGCCAGCCAGTGCTTCACGGGAAGGGAGCTGCAGACTGCCTTGGCTGGAGAGGAGAAACCGAGGCATGGTGTCAGGCCCGTCAGCTGTGGTGCCTCTTTTCCTGCTTCTCAGTGTTCCCTGGAAGATCATAGTATCACAGAACCAGTCAGGGTTGGAAGGGACCACAAGGAGCATCCAGCTCCAACCCCCCTGCCATGGGCAGGGACACCCCACACTAGATCAGCCTGGCCAGTGCCTCATCCAGCCTGGGCTTAAACACCTCCAGGGACGGGGTCCCAGCCACCTCCCTGGACAACCCATTCCAGGGCTTCACCACTCTCATGGGGAAGAACTTCCTCCTCACCTCCAGCCTCAATCTCCCCACCTCCAGCTTCATTCCATTCTCCCTAGTCCTATCACTGCCTGAGATCCTGAGCAGTCCCTCCCCAGCCTTCCTGTAGCCCCCTTCAGATCCTGGAAGGCCACAATGAGGTCACCTGGGAGCCTTCTCTTCTGCAGACTGAACAGCCCCAACTCCTTCAGTCTGTCCTCACAGCAGAGCAGCTCCAGCCCTCTGCTCATCCTCCTGGCCCTGCTCTGGACACCTTCCAGCACCTCCACATCCCTCTTGTAATAGGGGCTCCAGAACTGGAGGCAGTACTCCAGGTGGGGTCTCCCCAGAGCTGAGCAGAGGGGGAGAATCACCTCCCTTGCCCTGCTGGCCACACTTCTGCTGCAGCCCAGGCTCTGGTTGGCTTTGTGGGCTGCAAGTGCACACTGAGAGCTCCTGGTGAGCTTCTGCTCCCCCAGCACCCCCAAGGCTCTCTCCTCAGGGCTGCTTTCCAGCCACTCACTGCCCAGCCTGGATTTGTGCCTGGGGTTGCCTCCACCCAGATGTAGATCCTTAATATCTGGGGGAATGCCAGCAGAAACACAGAGAGATGGAGCTACTGGGGAACAGAAAGCTAACCCTGGTGACCCCAAGGAAGCGTTTAGTCCTCTCCACCGCTACATGAGGATGAATGAACTTCTCTCTGTGTCCAGCTGCTGTGACTTGCTTTGCACCTGGCGCTGCCCAGGGGGACTCTCAGAGATGGTTCTTGCAGGTGATCTGACAAGGGCTGCCCATCGAGTGGTCTCTGGCAGTCACATGTGACACCATTTCCTCAGCAAATGCACATCTCTGGGCCTCTCTTCTCTTGGGCTTAGCGATTCTCGTGCAGTGGTGGGGACACAGCAGGACAAACGTCAGACTCTGATGGGTTTTGCAGGCCTTCCTTGTGCCTTGCTTTAAAGCTCCTGCAGCTGTTAAAAATCCAATCAGGGATGACCTCAGGCCTCAGATCCTTCACCTTCTTGTTTGTGTCTGCAAATTATGCAAGAAAGCTGGAGAGGGGCTCTTTAGGGTGTCAGGGAGGGATAGAACTTGGGGGGATGGAGCAAAACTAGAAGTGGGGAGATTCAGATTGGCTGTGAGGAAGAAGTTCTTCCCCAGGAGGGTGGTGAGAGCCTGGCACAGGTTGCCCAGGGAGGTGGTGGAAGGCTCATGCCTGGAGGTGTTTGCAGCCAGGCTGGAGGTGGCTGTGAGCAACCTGCTGTGGTGTGAGGTGTCCCTGCCCATGGCAGGGGGTTGGGACTGGCTGAGCCTTGAGGTCTCTTCCAACCCTGACCGTTCTGTGATTCTATGTCTTCATTTACTGCGTGGGGGAAAGTGTTGCCCTTACCATGAAGAAGGTGATCAGGGCTGGGAAGCTGTTTGAAATCTTCTCTGCTTTTCAGAGATGCTTTCCAAAGCTGGGGAACTTTGGAAAGCCTGAGCTGAACAAATGGATGCATCCATGGGAGGGAATGAAGTGGTGCCAAGGGAAGGCTCTGGGGCACGGGCACCTGCCTGTCTGATTGCTATGGCTGCAGCAACCCAAGAACAGCACACTGGTGACCCCCAGAAGACAACAGCTTGCAGCCAACTCACGGCGTGACTCAGGAGCTAGTGACTGCCAGCGGGCAGGCTGGCCCCTCGGAGGCTGAGGGAGCTTAACGACATGGGCAGGGAGAGGCGGTGCCGGTGGGTCGCAGCTCGCCAGCTGGTGTGAAGAAGCCCTTTACAGCGCCATACATCACACGTGTCAGGGCAGCCAGGGAGAGGGGTGTGCGGTCTGCTGGTGGCTCAGCAGCGCAAAGGTGAGCTGAGTCGGGCGGCGGTGGAGGCTCGGCACAAGGGCAGCGGTGTTAGGGCAAACGTCACTGCTGCAATCTTCCTTTTTGGCTGGCTTCCCTCTATTTTTTTAATGTCTTTTCTTAATGTCCAAACATTTCTCCTAGAGATGAATCATCCCTCTTATTGAGCTTCACACCAGCCACAAGCTGCTTAATTTTCCAGCCTCTGCAGTAAGGAAATATGAAGGGGGAAGGCTTTGGGGTAAACCACGCCAGCAGAGGAAGGCCGCTTCGCTGTTCACTGCCTCTGGCCAGCCGCTGCCGGGGAAGGAGGGAAGAGAAGCAGAGGGCTGGGGGCTGCTGTGTGACAGAGCTCTCGGTTCAGAAGGACACTTGCACCCTTTCTGAGTGGTGATTATAACTGCTAGGAGCTTCCACTGCCTCTGATTTTAGTTTATTTATTTCCTTTTAAATTGAATTTTATTTAATTTTTTAATTACCCCCTCCTTCCCCCTCCCAATTTATTGAATTGATTTAAATTTATTTCTTTAGCATTCTTTTGTTATTTATTTTTATTTTATTTAGTTTTATTTTATTTATTTTTATTTATTTTTATTTTATTTTATTTTTATTTATTTTTATTTTATTTATTTTTATTTATTTTATTTTTATTTTATTTTATTTTTATTTTATTTTATTTATTTTTTATTTTATTTTTTATTTTTATTTTATTTATATTTTTTAATTTATTTTTTATTTTATTTTTATTTATTTATTTTATTTTATTTTTTATTTTTATTTTATTTTTTATTATATTTTGGATTTTATTTATTTATTTGAATGTAATTTCTTGCATTGATTGAACTTTATTTCTTTTGCTTTCTTTTATGTTATTGATTTTTTTAATTTAATTTTTATTTTATTTTATTTTATTTTATTTTATTTTATTTTATTTTATTTTATTTTATTTATTTTATTTTATTTATTTATTTTATTTATTTTATTTTATTTTATTTTATTTATTTTTATTTTTATTTATTTTAATTTTACTTTATTTATTTTTACTTAAGTTAATTTATTTTTATTTCATTTATTCTGATTTATTTTTAATGAACTCCAAGAAGTGACTGAGGAGCAGGCACAACTGACTCGAATTTTATCCTCCAACTTGGGCAAATCTTGAATGGAGTGTTAAAATTCCAGTTTGTGTTTCATTTCTCTTCTAGAGCCTCACAGTCTCACCAAGGTTGGAAGAGACCTCGAGGATCATCAAGTCCAACCTCTCACCACAGACCTCATGACCAAACCATGGCACCAAGTGCCACATACAATCCCCTCCTGAACATCTCCAGGGATGGGGACTCCACCACCTGTCTGAATAGTTTGGAAGGAAGGAACTCTTCCATGCTCCTCCCTGCTGGGTGTTTGAGCACGGAAGACACCAGCTTCTCAGCTGCACCCTGGGGTAGGACAAGGGGCAATGGATGGAAACTCCAGCACAGGAGGTTCCACCTCAACATGAGGAGAAATTTCTTCACTGTGAGGGACACAGAGCCCTGGAGCAGGCTGCCCCAGGGAGGTTTGGAGTCTCCTTCTCTGGAGGGTTTCTAGCCTTGCCTGGATGTATTCCTGTGTGCCCTGAGCTAGATTCTCTGGCCCTGCTCTGGGCTGGACTTGATGATCTTTGAGGTCGCTTCCAACCTTGGTGAGACTGTGATACTGTGGAAGGGACCTCTGGAGATCATCAAGTCCAACATGGCACCACAAACCTCATGACTAGACCATGGCACCAAGTGCCACATCCAATCCCCTCTTGAACCCCTCCAGGGATGGGGACTCCACCACCTCCCTGGGCAGCACATCCCAATGATGAATGACTCTCTCGGTGAAGAACTTTCTCCTCACCTCCAGCCTAACATCCTGTAAGCCTGTGAGCCATCACTGCATACTGATCAATAACCTCATGGTAGTGGTCAGGAGAAAAAGCCTTTGTGACAGACGAGGGGACAGTTTTTTCTGGCAGTTGCTTTGTGGCTATTACCTGTCAGGCACTGAGCAGAGCAGACAGTGCTGAGAGCTGCATCCAAGCACAAAGCTGTGCCTGCAAGCACACAGAGCCAGGGAAAGCTCTCAGGCTTAAGAACAGGACAGAGCAAGAAGCTTGTGAATAGAATAGAATAGAATAGAATAGAATAGAATAGAATAGAATAGAATAGAATAGAATAGAATAGAATAGAATAGAATAGAATAGAATAGAATGAACCAGGATGGAAAAGAGCTCAGAGCTCATCCAGTCCAACCTATCACCCAGCACCATCTGATCAACTCAACCATGGCACCAAGGGCCTCAGCCAGGCTCTTCCTGAACACCTCCAGGGATGGGGACTCCTCCACCTCCCTGGGCAGCACATCCCAAGGGCCAATCTCTCCTGCTGGGAAGAATTTCTTCCTCACATTCAGCCTAAACCTTCCCTGGCACAGCTTGAGGCTGTGTCCTCTTGTTCTGCTGCTGGCTGCCTGGCAGAAGAGCCCAACCCCCACCTGGCTCCAACCTCCCTGCAGGCAGTTGCAGAGAGCAAGAAGGTCTCCCCTGAGCCTCCTCTTCTGCAGGCTAAGCAACCCCAGCTCCCTCAGCCTCTCCTCACAGGGCTGTGCTCCAGACCCCTCCCCAGCTTTCTTGCCCTTCCCTGGACACCTTCCAGCAGCTCAACCTCTTTCCTAAGCTGAGGAGCCCAGAGCTGGACACAGGACTCAAGGTGTGGCCTGTGGCTGAGAGCTCCAACACCAGCCCTTATCTCCTGTCCTCACAGCTGTGCTGTGCACTCAGACATTGGAAAGCGACTTTGGTTTGGGGAGCTTCCACCTGTGAATTTCAAAGCAGAGGTTTTTATTTGTGAGGCTGGAGCTCATCACTCCCCGGAGCTCTGGGCCTCTGGAGATGTCTCAGCCTGGACAAAGCACTAAAACTCCCCAGTTCTGTCGAGAGCCTGAGCTGCCTGGTAATTTTTGCCAGCCTGTAGAGCTTGTTGGCTTTATCTTCTTGTATGTCCTGCATCATAAAAGAGCTCAGCTCAGCCGCATTGCGATCTGGCTCTGATGGCCACTGGCGAAAGGAAGGAGTCTCCAGTTGGACTCAGCTTGGCTTTGCAGCTCTGCCACCCCACCGATGCCAGTGAGACCAGTGGCACCAGTGGGAAGGAGATTGCTTCTGGTTTGCAGCTCTGAAGCAATTGCAAGCCCTTCCCCTCCTCCTGGAGGCAAAGTTCCCAGGCTTTTGGATGCACACTCAGGAAAGCATATCTGAAATGCCTCCCTGCTTTCTGTCAAAGCTGCCTCTGCTAGGAGAGCTTTATCTGGGCAAAAGTGAGCGAGCTTTCAGATAACCTTTGTGGCAGACTCTTAATCTGTGTGTAGGCTCACAGCCTTGGGAGGCTGTGAGGTAAATTTAGATCAGTGTGGACTAAATATAAAATGCTGCTCACTGCCCTGAGCAGTTGATGGGAAGGAGTTTGACTCCTGCCAGGAACGTGAGTGTAAGCTGCTGCTCTGCACTGGTTTGCTGCTGGGGCTGGAGCAGATCACTGGGACACTCACCCAGCCTCACAGCTCCTGCAGTGGGACCCTTGGCCTTTGAGTGCACAATTACAGTACTTAATTACTGCACAGGCAGAGTCCAAAGGTGGCTGAAGCAGCTCAATGGCTGGAAGTGCTGTAGCCATGGTGCCAGCAGAGTCCAGCAGCTCCCCTGCCAGGCAGACAGGCTGGGATGGCACCACCTGTGCATCAGTGCATGCCTTTCCTGTCCCCTGCTTCAGAGATCCTGGTTTAGACATTTGGAGTTCAGCAAGACACAGCTATCAAAGCAGCAAGGGGTGTTCATAACTTGTCTGGGGGTCAGGATTTGTGAAGGTCAGTGGATGGAGGCCTGGGATGAAAGGTTTGTTTGATGTTCTCCAAGCCTACAGCACAAAGGAGAAGGCCACTTCTCTTCTTGAGCCTTTATGAGGAGCACAGAGGAGCAGGGAATTGTTCTTAGCATCTGGTGCCACAGTTTGGTTCACAGCAGCAGCTGCTGGCTGAGCTGACAGCTCCACTGAGCCCCTCCATCAGGGGGTGCTTTCCAGCCCAGGTGAAGCCCACACCTCTTCAGGGCAGCGCTGAGCCCACACCCACAGGCCAATACCATTGAAGTGCTGCTGAGAGACTGGAACTTGGCTGCTTGTGGCTATGTCCTCTTTAAAGAGGTGGACTTGGAGGCTGTCTCTCCTCAAAGGTGAGTGAGCTGTGTAACCTCTCACAGAATCACCAAGGTTGGAAGAGGCCTCAGAGATCATCAAGTCCAACCTGTAACCACAGACCTCATGACCAGACCATGGCACCAAGTGCCACATCCAATCCCCTCTTGAACCCCTCCAGGGATGGTGACTCCACCACTTTACAGGTGCATGAACAAAACTAATAGAATAGAATAGACCAGGTTGGAAGAGACCTTCAAGATCCTCCTGTCCAACCCATCAACCAATCCAACTCCACCTAAACAACTAACCCATGGCACCAAGCACCCCAGCAAGTCTCCTCCTGAACACCTCCAGGGATGGTGACTCCACCACCTCCCTGGGCAGCCCATTCCAATGGGCAATCACTCTCTCTGTGCAGAACTTCCTCACCTCCAGCATGAACCTCCCCTGGCACAGCTTGAGACTGTGTCCTCTTGTTCTGCTGCTGGCTGCCTGGGAGAAGAGACCAACCCCCACCTGTCTACAACCTCCCTTCAGGTAGTTGTACAGAGCAAGAAGGTCTCCCCTTCTCCCCAGCTCCCTCAGCCTCTCCTCACAGGGCTGTGCTCCAGACCCCTCCCCAGCTTTCTTGCCCTTCTCTGGACACCTTCCAGCAGCTCAACCTCTTTCCTAAGCTGAGGAGCCCAGAGCTGGACACAGGACTCAAGGTGTGGCCTGAGCAGTGCTGAGCACAGGGCAGAAGGACTTCCCTGCTCCTGCTGGCCACACTCTTCCTGCTGCAGGCCAGGATGCCATTGACCCTCCTGGCCCCCTGGGCACACTCCTGCCTCAGGTTCATCCTACCCTTGACCAGCACCCACAGGTCCCTCTCTGCCTGGCTGCTCTCATTCCCTCTGCCCCCAGCCTGTAGCACTGCCTGGGGTTGCTGTGGCCAATGTGCAGCCCCTGGCACTTGGATGTGTTCAATCTCCTGCCCTTGGCCTCTGCCCATCTGCCCAGCCTGGCAAGGTCCCTCTGCAGAGCTCTCCTGCCCTCTAACAGCTCAACTCCTGCCCCCAGCTTGCTGTCAGCTGCACATTTCCTGCTGATGGACTCCATCCCCTCCTCCAGATCATCAAGGAAGATATTGAGCAGGCTGGGGCCCAGCACTGCTCCCTGGGGCACACCATTGGTGCCTGGCTGCCAGCTGGCTGTGGCAGCATTCACCACCATTCTCTGGGCTCAGCCTCCAGCCAGTTCCTAACTCAATGCTGGCTTTGGGTGGCTTTCCTAAGACCCTGCTGTCTAAACTACTGTGCTTTGCTGCGTTTGGGTCCTTCCAAAGGCTTTCTGGTAAGCCCCCCTGCTTTGGGAGTGCTTTTCTGTGCTCACCAGGTATTTTTTTGTTTGATTAAATTTGGTATCTCAAGGTAGAGAAGAATTGCAGGGCTGTTATTTAAATTACCCAGGGAAGCAGTTCTGGTGAGGTGCTAATTAAAAGGTGCCTTGAACAGCTAAGGTTACTTTGCCTGTAATTTGGTGCTGTGGTTTGTGTTTTGTTTTGTTTTGTTTTGCTTCTTTGTTTTGTTTTCTTTTCTGTTTGCAAGCCAGGGAGAAGCCAACCAACCATCTCAGGACATTCAGAATGGAAAGTGTCATGCTGCATGTGACAGCTCTCAGCCACAGGCCACACCTTGAGTCCTGTGTCCAGCTCTGGGCTCCTCAGGTCAGGAAAGAGGTTGAGCTGCTGGAAGGTGTCCAGAGAAGGGCAAGAAAGCTGGGGAGGGGTCTGGAGCACAGCCCTGTGAGGAGAGGCTGAGGGAGCTGGGGTTGCTTAGCCTGGAGAAGAGGAGGCTCAGGGGAGACCTTCTTGCTCTCTGCAACTCCCTGCAGGGAGGTTGGAGCCAGGTGGGGGTTGGTCTCTTCTCCCAGGCAGCCAGCAGCAGAACAAGAGGACACAGTCTCAAGCTGTGCCAGGGGAGGTTCAGGTTGGATGTTAGGAAGAGATTCTTCCCAGGGAGAGAGATTGGCCCTTGGGATGTGCTGCCTGGGGAGGTGGTGGAGTCCCCATCCCTGGAGGTGTTTAGGAAGAGCCTGGCTGAGGCCCTTGGTGCCATGGTTGAGTTGATCAGATGGTGCTGGGGGAGAGGTTGGACTGGATGATCTCGAAGGTCTCTTCCAACCTGGTTAATTCTATTCTATTCGCTTCTATTCTAAATCCTAGCTGTCCAAAATCCCCCTTCTGGAGCATGCCCAGCCCTCCCCTTCCCTGCACTAGGTTGGATTCCATGACCTTGAAGGTCTTTTCCAACCTGGTCAATTCTATTCTGTTCCAAGCCCACCTGGATGCATTCCTGTGCAGACTGCCCTGGGTGATCCTGCTCTGGCAGCGGGGCCGGGCTGGCTGATCTCTAGAGGTCTCTTCCAACCTCTAAAGCACTGTGATCCTGTGGTGGTTCAAGGATTGTCTGGGTCTTGGGCAGCAGGCTGCTGCTGCATTTTCATGCTGATGCCCCCAGCAGAAGGGAGCTGCGGCATGCGGGTTCCGAGCTCCGCTGCTGAGGCTCGCCTGCGCGCCGCCTGCCTCCCAAGGCCAGGCGAGAGCTTAAACAGAGAGGAGCCTGAAAAGAACAAAGCTTTCATATTTACAAGCATGGCTCAGCTCGAGCAGATGAAATACACTTCTCAATTAAGCAGCAGTGAACCATATGCAGCACCCAGGAAAGGAGGCAGCTCGAGCGCGGCGCTTTCGGAGCCGGCAGCTGCTCAAATATCAATTCCCTGTTTATTGAGATTTCAGAGGGAGCAGAGGAAAGGTCTCGGGGTGGCTGAGCAAGTCAATCATTATCTACCTTGTTAGTGTTGACAGCCCCCTGTGTGTAGTTTGACTGGAAAAAAAACACAACATCACCCCCCCTTGCCGCCCCCAGCCCCTCCCGTGCCTGCTTCACGCTGCATAAATCCATTGTGTGCTGTGGCACTCGGAGTTGGGGTGAACAAATGGCAGGGGGAGAGGCACAGGCAAGCCTTCATCCTCATAAATGGAGTGAAAGTGCACAGGGGAAATGCAGAAGTGTTTTCATTAGTGCTGTTCCAGAGGGCTGCCACCGAAAACAGAGACTTAGTATCACAGGATCAGTCAGGGTTGGAAGGGACCACAAGGATCAGCCAGCTCCAACCCCCCTGCCATGGGCAGGGACACCCCACACTACATCAGCCTGGCCACAGCCTCAGCCAGCCTGGCCTTAAACACCTCCAGGGATGGGGCCCCAACCACCTCCCTGGACAACCCATTCCAGGGCTTCACCACTCTCATGGGCAGGAACTTCCTCCTCACCTCCAGCCTGAATCTCCCCACCTCCAGCTTCATTCCATTCCCCCTAGTCCTATCACTGCCTGAGATCCTGAGCAGTCCCTCCCCAGCCTTCCTGGAGCCCCCTTCAGATCCTGGAAGGCCACAATGAGGTCACCTGGGAGCCTTCTCTTCTCCAGACTGAACAGCCCCAACTCCTTCAGTCTGTCCTCACAGCAGAGCAGCTCCAGCCCTCTGCTCATCCTCCTGGCCCTGCTCTGGACACCTTCCAGCCCCTCCAGATCCCTCTTGTCATAGGGGCTGCAGAACTGGAGGCAGGACTCCAGGTGGGGTCTCCCCAGAGCTGAGCAGAGGGGGAGAATCACCTCCCTTGCCCTGCTGGCCACACTTCTCCTGCTGCAGCCCAGGCTCTGGTTGGCTTTCTGGGCTGCAAGAGCACACTGAGAGCTCCTGGTGAGCTTCTCCTCCCCCAGCACCCCCAAGGCTCTCTCCTCAGGGCTGCTTTCCAGCCACTCACTGCCCAGCCTGGATTTGTGCCTGGGATTGCCTCCACCCAGCTGCAGGACCCTGCCCTTGGTCTTGTTGAACCTCCTGAGGTCGGCTTGTGCCCACCTCTCCAGCCTGTCCAGGTCCCTCTGGATGGATCCCTTCCCTCCAGCTGTCTGCTGCACCACATATGAGCACTGCTTCCACTGTTAGAGTCCTTCCAAAACTTGCAACATCTGTTTGTTGTTCTGATTTCCTTGATCCCAGGGGGTCTCACGAATGAAATCATTGCCCAGGTCAGGAAAGGTGGTCCCCAAAGAGGGTTCTCTGCAAGGCTGCCCAAAATAAGAGGGAAAACAAGCAGCCCAAGTGAGTGATGTGTGGGATGCAGTCTGCTGAACCTGTCTTGAAATGCCAAGTGCACAGTGAGAGAGCCCTGGAGCAGATGACAGGTTTGTGTCTGTGGCACAGGCAAGAAAGTGTGTCTTGACACAAGGATTTGTGACAAGATGCCCCAAGAGCAGGCCCTGCCTGGGTAATGCAGCTGCTACCCTCTCTTCACAAAGCTTTCTCTCACCACAGGTTCCACCTTTGCTGTAGAATTGTCAGGGCTGGAAGGGAGCTCAAGGCTCAGCCACTTCCAATCCCCTGCCATGGGCAGGGACACCTCACACCACAGCAGGTTGCTCACAGCCACCTCCAGCCTGGCTGCAAACACCTCCAGGCAGGAGGCTTCCACCACCTCCCTGGGCAACCTGTGCCAGGCTCTCACCACCCTCCTGGGGAACAACTTCTTCCTAACATCCAGTCTGAATCTAAATATTTCTAGTTTCTGTGGCTGGGACAGCAGCTCTCTGAGCTGGGTTAGGAACTGGCTGGAGGCTGAGCCCAGAGAGTGGTGGTGAGTGGTGCCACAGCCAGCTGGCAGCCAGGCACCAGTGGTGTGCCCCAGGGAGCAGTGCTGGGCCCCAGCCTGCTCAATATCTCATTGATGATCTGGATGAGGGGATGGAGTCAGTCATCAGCAAATTTGCAGCTGACACCAAGCTGGGAGCAGAGGTTGGTCAGTTAGAGGGTGAAAGGGATCTGCAGAGGGACCTTGCCAGGCTGGACAGATGGGCAGAGGCCAACAGGATGGCATTCAACAAGTCCAAGTGCCAGGGGCTGCACTTTGGCCACAGCAACCCCAGGCAGAGCTACAGGCTGGGGGCAGAGTGGCTGAGAGCAGCCAGGCAGAGAGGGACCTGGGGGTGCTGATTGACAGCTGCCTAAACATGAGCCAGCAGTGTGCCCAGGCAGTCAGGAGGGCCAAGGGCATCCTGGCCTGCAGCAGGAAGAGTGTGGCCAGCAGGAGCAGGGAGCTCATCCTGCCCTGTGCTCAGCACTGCTCAGGCCACGCCTCGAGTCCTGTGTCCAGTTCTGGGCTCCTCAGCTTAGGAAAGAGGTTGAGCTGCTGGAAGGTGTCCAGAGAAGGGCAACAAAGCTGGGGAGGGGTCTGGAGCACAGCCCTGTGAGGAGAGGCTGAGGGAGCTGGGGTTGCTTAGCCTGCAGAAGAGGAGGCTCAGGGGAGACCTTCTTGCTCTCTGCAACTCCCTGCAGGGAGGTTGGGGCCAGGTGGGGGTTGGGCTCTTCTCCCAGGCCCCCAGCAGCAGAAGAAGAGGACACAGTCTCAGGCTGTGCCAGTGGAGGTTTAGGCTGGAGGTGAGGAGTAAGTTTTACACAGAGAGTGTGATTGCCCATTGGAATGTGCTGCCCAGGGAGGTGGTGGAGTCCCCATCCCTCGAGGTGTTCAGAAGGAGACTTGATGGGGTGCTTGGTGCCATGGGTTAGTTGTTTAGGTGGTGTTGGATTGGTTGATAGGTTGGACATGATGATCTTGAAGGTCTCTTCCAACTTGGTCTATTCTATTCTATTCTATTCTATTCTATTCTATTCTATTCTATTCTATTCTATTCTATTCTATTCTATTCTATTCTATTCTATTCTATTCTATTCTATGTCCTGAGCCTCTCTGTACACGTAAGGACTGGGAGCTCATTCCTCAGTGCAGCTCCCAAGCTGCCCTCACTGCATCTTTTCAGGACCCACCCTCCCCCTCACCACATCATGGTGATGAAGGATCTTGAGCCTCACATATGGAGGAAGGCTGAGTCCTTGAGCGTGGCCGAGGAAGATCCCTGGCATTAATGCTGGGTGCATATGTCAGGGCATTATCTGCAACTCACTTTTAAATGAATCTATCGACTTCAGCAGAGCACCACTGACCTCAGCAGAGCACCACTGACCACAGCAGAGTTTGACCCTGAGGTTTTTGTGTGCAGTTCTCTTTAAAGCCAAAAGGAAACAGCAACTTCAAAGGACCAAGGCACTCCAGCTGTATCTTAGTTGCTCTAAAGGCAGAATCTTGCCCTAGACTTCATTTTGGTCAGGTCAGTAATGGCAGAAAACCATCAACACTTCTGGTCTCCAAGTAATCAGTGATAATTTCCAGCTAGGGAGAGCAATCAATATGCAGGAACCGCCTTCAGTTTGGGTCAATTGAAATCTTTGACCCCGCAGGGACTGCTGCCTTGCGCTAAAGCCACTAGAACGTCCTGGGGTGGAATGGGTGGTCCGAATTATCGCGTTCATTTACCTGCTTTACCCTAAAAGGAACATGCCAGTTCGCTGGGAAAGCCTTCAAAGCTTTTCCTGTCTGTTTAGAGCTGACTTACCCGGCAAAACCCTTCCGCCTGTAACGTTTGTGCGCTACAGACATTAACGCACCCAAGAGAACAGCGCTCTGAGCGTCCTGCATCTCACCAGCACCAGGTGATGGAAGCCTCAACAAGCTGAAAACCTTCCCTGCACAGCCCCTGGTGTTACGGTGTGCTCCAAACCCCTCTTCCCCCATCGCCCTCAGTGGAGGTTTGAATGGGGAAAGAGGAAGGTGCGAAATTGCCTTCACCCGAGGGTAGGTAATCAGTGCCCATTCACGGCGCCGGGGTGAGGTCCCTCTCTGGTCTGCACTGGTGGGGAAAAGCCTGCCGGGGTTGGGAGCTGTGTTTAGCAGTGTGACCATTTGAGACTGTCCCTTTAAGGAAGGGGACATTGTGGTTGAATGTTTGTAAACGAAAGACGGATCTAAACTAATTTCATTGGTACCTTTTGAACTGGGAGTGCAGCAGCTTTCTGGTCAGTCCTGCGCTTTCCTTCTTCCCCTTTGCAGCTCGCAGCTTTCTGGGCTTTCGGCCAGGCTTGACCTTGAAGCTGATAAAAAGCCTGAGGCCTCCACTAACAAATTCTGCTAAAATTAACAGTTTCTCTTTTTCTCTCTTTCTAACCCTCTCTGGGGAAAAGGGGAGAGAAGGGGGAGCAGGGGTGGGGAACCCCCTCAGCAGAGGAGGGAACCCTCATTGCTGTGTGACTTTGTTGTATATTCTGTATATATTGTAAATACTGTAAATTCTGTATCTATTTCCCTGCGTTCCCTAAACTGCTTTGTAAATATACAGCACACACTGCTTAGCTAATCCAGCTGTGCATTTTTTTTTCCTTTCAATTTTCTTCCCTCTACTCACAGGGGGGGAGAAGGCCCGGCCTTTCCCCCCACCCTAAGACAATCAGGGGGCTTCGCGCCCATTATACCTTGGCCTTGGACACTTTGTCTAGAAACGCCTTAAATAGAGTGGCGAGAAAGCGATCCTGGCTCTCGCCAACATCTTGCTCCTGCCCTTGCTTTCAAAGGTTGGAAAAGACCTCAGAGATCATTAAGTCCAACCTGGCACCCAACGCCTCCTGACTAACTCCAAGGGCCACATCCAATCCCCTCTTGAACACCTCCAGGGATGGGGACTCCACCACCTCCCTGGGCAGCACATCCCAAGGGCCAATCTCTCTTGCTGGGAAGAACTTTCTCCTCCCCTCCAGCCTGAACCTCCCCTGGCACAGCTTGAGACTGTGTCCTCTTGTTCTGCTGCTGGCTGCCTGGGAGAAGATACCAACCCCCACCTGGCTCCAGCCTCCCTTCAACTGTCTTGAAGTCCTCTCTGACATTCAGCTGAGTTCAGTCTTCCTCAGCTCCAGAGATCCTTCCTTTGTCGCATCTGTGCTGGGAGCAATCACAGCCTGTCAGAGAAACATCCCAGGTAGCCTGGCACGCACTTAGTCCCTGCAGGAAGGCTCTGGCTGTGTCAGGGCTCCTGGTTTAGCAACAACCCTGCAATCCTGTTGTGGAAATCTTCTGGCTTGACAGGGGCTCCGCTGATTAAGGCTGTCTGGAGGGGGTGTGCTGACAAACACCTCCTGAGGCATTACATGCAAGCCTCACTCCACCGGAGGTAGCAGGTCAGGTTGTTATCATGTCCTTTTACCAGGAAAAGCCAAGGCTTTGTGCTGAATCAATGGTGCAGTTTGTTCAGTGTGGTTTGTTTGGGCTCCACTCAGACCTTGCTGCTCTTTTCCTGCTCTGATGCATGCTAATAAGTTTCTTTTTAAGTTTCTGGTTTCCTTTCTCTCTGTTTTCTCCTCCCTTTCCCTAGATTTGCCTCTCCTGCTGGGAGTGAGTTATTTGAAGGATATTTATTCATGAAGTAGGTTCTTTCCTGCCTGAACTGCATGAAAATATCTTGTGGATTCTCCTGCCTTTTCCAGAAGTGGTGGTTTTTTTTTGATCCTAAGGCTTTCTGCAGGACAAAAGCCTCAGCACCCCTGAGCAGCTGCCTTTGCTTTGATGGAACTTCTCCATCCTGTGTTATGAAATATGGAAATGCTCTGGCATCCAGGTGGAAAACATAAAGGTACTCAGTTCTCATATGCAAGGCTGAAGGCTGCCAAAAGAACGCTGCCCCCCTGCAGGAGGCAGGGCAGCCTGGCATTCAGAGGGCCTGGTTGGTGCTGTGGATGAAAGGGAAGCCTCTGGGAGTCGGTGCTGAGCTCCTGGGCGTTAAGAAACGAGATGCATTCATTGTGCATTCTGGGGTGGAAGCTCTGGCACCCAGCTTTGGTCCTTGTGCCACTGCCCCCTGGTTATTGACCCACCTGGAAGGGCTCTCCGCAGGGTTTTACAGGGTGGGTTGGGTGCAGGTGTGGGCAGTGGGGGCTTGCAGAGTCACCCCTGTGAGAAGAGGCCAGAGCCAGGTCCAGCTGGCTCCAGCTGCCCCCCAGCAGGACGTGGCTGAGCCCCTCAGCCAAGGTGGCAGCACCTCGGGGGCTGTCTGTGCCACTGTTTTTCATTACTGAGGTCTGTTTTAATTGCCAATAAGTGAAAACAATTCTCCACAGGCTGAGGCTGTTTTGCCCAGGATGCTGGCAGGTCACTGATCTCCCTCTCTTTACCTTCACCCACAAGCTCTTTAATCTCATCTTTTCCTTCTGCTCTGCTGAGGGAGGAGAGGGAAGGCAGGCTGGGGTGGGCGTCTGGCTGCCGGTCAGCCTGAGCCACCAGATCTGGCAGGGGAGGGGCAGGAGTGCAGGATGCAGCTTGTTTGAACTGGCCCCCGTTTATCTTGGCTGCCCCTCTCCTCTTTTCAAGCTTGAATCATTATTTTCTGGCAGAGCAGCATCTCTGGATGTCTCCCCTTCTCTGTGTGCAGCCATCATTAGGAGAAGCACTAAACCCTTTCAGTACATGCAGCAGCAGAACGCAGGGGGAGAGGCTGGAAGTCAGAAAAGGCTCCAAACTGGGAGAGGCATCTTGCCAAGCACCTGTAGTATCCAAGCTCTCCTCTGTGGGATGGAAACCCACTCCTTGTTTCCTGCAAGGCTGCTGCTGCTGTGAAGGCAATCGTTAATGACAGAAGTCAAACATCTCTCCGAGGTGTGTGAGTTTTGAGGAGGGCAGAGCTCCTTTCCCCAGTGCTCAGCTCCATCAGGGCCTTCCACCAGCTCTCCAGTGGCAGGGGCTGCTGGTTAGAGCAGCCTGGCAACCAGCCCCAGCTTGGGTGCTTCCTCTGTGGGCACCATGGCACACCCATGAGCATTTCTCTCCCTAGGCTTGAGCCCTGCAGGGAGATGCCTACTCTTCAGCTTGTGTTGGTGGGACGCAGTCATAGCATCATAGAATGGTCCAGGCCAGAAGGGACCTCCAAAGGTCATCCAGTCTGACCTTCCCTGCAGCCAGCAGGGACATCCCTAACTAGATCAGGTTGCCCAGAGCCTTGCTGAGCCTCACCTTGAATATCTCCAGGGAAGGAGCCTTGACCACCTCCCTGGGCAACCTGTCCCTGTGTTCCACCACCCTCATAGTGAAGAACTTCTTCCTAACATCCAATCTAACTCTGCTCTTTAGTTTGAAGCCATTGCCCTTCATCCTGTCCCTGCAGGCCTTTGCAAACAGTCTCTCCACATCCTTCTTGCATCCCCCTTCAGGTACTGGAAGGTGGCTATTAGATCTCCCTGGAGCCTTCTCTTCTCCAGGCTGAACACCCCCAGCTCCTTCAGCCTGTCCTCATAGCAGAGCTGCTCCAACCCCCTGAGCATTTTTGTGACCCTTCTCTGGACTCTCTCCAGATCCAGGTCCTTCTTGTATTGAGAGCTCCAGTCCTGCACACAGTACTCCAGGTGAGGTCTCCCCAGGGCAGAGTGAAGTGGCAGAATCACCTCTCTGGATCTGCTGGCAGCGCTGCATTAGTTGCAGCCCAGGATATGATTTGCCTTCTGGGCTGCAAGCTCACCCTGCCTGCTCCTGCCCAGCTGCTCAGCCATCAGCACCCCAAAGTCCTTCTCATCTTTACATGCAGCCCACCCATGCTGTGTGAGGCACTGAGTCCACATCTCTGTGTTCTCAGTGCCTTGAGGGATATTTCAACACCTCTGTCTTATCCAGCCCATGGCTTCTTCCCCCAGAGCAGAGCTCCCCTCTGCTTTTCAGCCACAACACTCAGGGAGGGAGGATCCATCTCAATACCTAAAGGTTCTATTTGTTCATGTGGCTTTTGGGCTCTCCTGGGCTCCCCTCAGACATTGTGCAAGTTAATGCTGAGACCACAACCTCTTTACTCGGTTTCCAAGCTCTGTCCCTCAGTCCTGAGGTCTGGGTTTTGGTGTTTCCTCAGTTCCTTGGCTAGAACAACCCCAAACCTTGCTGGGCCCCTGCTGCACCTCGCTGATGGGCAGAATAGGGCCCAGCTGTACCTGACCTGGCCACAGCTGCAGACACCCCAGGACTTTCTCCTGGCTTGTTGGTTGTTTTTGCCTCAGCACTTGCTGGTTATGCTGAGTACTGAAACAGCACCAGTGGGTCCATGGGGAGCAGTGGTGCTGCTGAAATGTGCATGAGAAAGGATTTGCCTTTTGGCTGACTCGAGCCTGGCCCTGTGTCCTGAATGCCTGTCTGTGGCTACGGTACATTAGGTCTCCTCCTGAGGGTACCTCACACTGGAGGGGTCAGGTTCATGTGCTCTGCTGCTGCATCACCACGTGGAGCCTGATCTTAGAGCAGCTGCTGGCTTGAACTCAAACACTGATGCAGAAGCATCACATGAGCAGCTCCTCCTAAGCTGTCGTAACAAGCTTTGGGCTTTGCTGTCTGTGTAGCTATGACTCAGGGATGCTTTTATTTTGTCTGTCCTACTTTTGCTCCTCTGCTACTCATCCTCACAGGCTGTATTGGTTGGCTTCTCAGAGGCAGCACAGGGAAGCACGTGCTACCTTAATTTTAGTTGCCTTTGAATGGCTGAAAATAGTTGAGTGCTGTTCTGGGTGGAGGAAAACAAAAAGCCCCAAATGTTTGACAGCCCCAGAGGGGTTGGCAAAGAGATGTTGTAAGAGCAGCTGTGCTGCCCTGGCAAGGATGCCTTTATGGAAGCATTGTTTGATGTGATCTGGACACTGAGTACTCTCAAGGGGTTAATCATACAACTTCTGGTGGAGGATAAGGGCTAAGGGGGGTGGGGGTGGGGGAAGATCATAGAATCATAGAGTTGTCAGGCTTGGAAGGGACCTCAGGCATCATCCAGTTCCAACACCTCTTGTTACAGCAGGTTGCTCACAGCCATATCCAGCCTGGCCTTCAAAACCTCCAGGGATGAGGCTGCCACCACCTGCCTGGGCAACCTGTGCCAGGCTCTCACCACCCTCATGGGGAGCAGCTTCTTCCTGAATCTCCCCACTTCTAGTTCTGCTCCATCCCCCCCCAGTCCTATCACTCCCTGACACCCTCAAAGGTCCCTCCCCAGCTGCCTTATAGCCTCCTTCAGATCCTGGAAGGCCACAAGAAGATCTCCTCAGAGCCGTCTCTTCTCCAGACTGAACAACCCCAACTCTCTCATTTCTAGTTCTGTTCCATTCCCTCCAGTCCTATCATTAGCTACCTGTCATTGTAGGCCCCCATAAGATACTGAAGGTGAGGGATTGTCTGCTGCTCTATGGATTTCTCTGTGGCTCACAGAAGAGTTTCTAAAGCAACATTTCTCTGTAGAGATTTCAGCACTTCTGAGCCATTTACCTCAGCAAGGTCTTTGCCACCATCCCCCACAGCAAGCTCCTGGCCAAGCTGTCAGCCCCTGGCTGGGACAGCAGCTCTCTGAGCTGGGTTAGGAACTGGCTGGAGGCTGAGCCCAGAGAGTGGTGGTGAATGGTGCCACAGCCAGCTGGCAGCCAGGCACCAGTGGTGTGCCCCAGGGAGCAGTGCTGGGCCCCAGCCTGATCAATATCTTCATTGATGATCTGGAGGAGGGGATGGAGTCCATCAGCAGGAAATGTGCAGCTGACAGCAAGCTGGGGGCAGGAGTTCACAGTATCACAGTATCACAGTATCACAGTATCACCCAGGTTGGAAAGGACCTCGAGGATCATCGAGTCCAACCTGACACCGCAGACCCCATGACTAGACCATGGCACCAAGTGCCACGTCCAATCTCCCCTTGAACGCCTCCAGGGTCGATGACTCAACCACCTCCCTGGGCAGCACATTCCAATGCCGAATGACTCGCTCGGTGAAGAACTTCCTCCTCACCTCGAGTCTGAACCTCCCCTGGCGCAGCTTGAGACTGTGTCCCCTTGTTCTGGTGCTGGTTGCCTGGGAGAAGAGGCCAACTCCCTCCTGGCTACAACCACCCTTCAGGTAGTTGTAGAGGGCAATAAGGTCACCCCTGAGCCTCCTCCTCTCCAGGCTAAACAATCCCAGCTCCCTCAGCCTCTCCTCATAGGGCTTGTGTTCAAGGCCTCTCCCCAGCCTTGTTGCCCTTCTCTGGACACGCTCAAGTGTCTCAATGTCCTTCTTAAACTGAGGAGCCCAGAACTGGACACAGGACTCAAGGTGCGGCCTAACCAGAGCAGAGTACAGGGGCACTATGACCTCCCTGCTCCTGCTGGCCACACTATTCCTAATGCAGGCCAGAATGCTATTGGCCCTCCTGGCCACCTGAGCACACTGCTGGCTCATATTCAGGTGGCTGTCGATCAGCACACCCAGGTCCCTCTCTGTCTGGGAGCTCTCCAGCCACTCCGACCCCAGCCTGTAGCTCTGCATGGGATTGCCGTAGCCAAAGTGCAGCACTCGGCACTTGGACTTGTTGAAAGCCATCCCATTGGACTCTGCCCATCTGTCCAGTCGGTCGAGGTCCCTCTGCAGAGCCTTTCTACCCTCTAATTGACTAACATCTGTTCCTAACTTGGTGTCATCTGCAAACTTGCTGATGACTGACTCTACCCCTTCATCCAGATCATCAACGAATATGTTGAAGAGGACAGGGCCCAGCACTGATCCCTGGGGGACACCACTGGTGACTGGCCTCCAGCTGGATGCGGCACCGTTCACGACCACTCTCTGGGCTCGGCCCTCCAGCCAGTTCCTAACCCAGCACAGAGTGTAGTGGTCCAATCCACAGGCTGACAGCTTAGTCAGCAGTTTGCTGTGGGGGACGGTGTCAAAGGCCTTGCTGAAGTCTAGGTAGACCACATCCACAGGCCTCCCCACATCCACCAGGCGGGTCACCTGATCATAGAAAGAGATCAGGTTGGAGAGGCAGGATCTGCCCTTCCTGAATCCATGTTGGCTGGACCTGAGCCCTTGGCCATCCTTCAGGTGCACAGTTATTGCTGCCAGGATAATCTGCTCCATAACCTGAGCTGTTGGAGGGCAGGAGAGCTCTGCAGAGGGACCTGGCCAGGCTGGGCAGAGGAGCAGAGGCCAAGGGCAGGAGATTGAACACATCCAAGTGCCAGGGGCTGCACATTGGCCACAGCAACCCCAGGCAGTGCTACGGGCTGGGGGCAGAGTGGCTGAGAGCAGCCAGGCAAAGAAGGACCTGGGGGTAGTGGTCGATGGTAGGCTGAACATGAGGCAGCAGTGTGCCCAGGGGAGCAAGAAGGCCAAGGGCATCCTGGCCTGCAGCAGGAAGAGTATGGCCAGCAGGAGCAGGGAAGTCCTTCTGCCCTGTGCTCAGCACTGCTCAGGCCACACCTTGAGTCCTGTGTCCAGCTCTGGGCTCCTCAGCTTAGGAAAGAGGTTGAGCTGCTGGAAGGTGTCCAGAGAAGGGCAAGAAAGCTGGGGAGGGGTCTGGAGCACAGCCCTGTGAGGAGAGGCTGAGGGAGCTGGGGTTGCTTAGCCTGCAGAAGAGGAGGCTCAGGGGAGACCTTCTTGCTCTCTGCAACTCCCTGCAGGGAGGTTGGAGCCAGGTGGGGGTTGGGCTCTTCTCCCAGGCAGCCAGCAGCAGAACAAGAGGACACAGTCTCAAGCTGTGCCAGGGGAGGTTCAGGCTGGATGTTAGGAAGAAGTTCTACACAGAGAAATTGGCCACTGGAATGGGCTGCCCGGGGAGGTGGTGGAGTCCCCATCCCTGGAGGTGTTCAGGAGGAGACTTGATGGGGTGCTTGGTGCCATGGGTTAGTTGATTAGGTGGTGTTGGATGATAGGTTGGACTCGATGATCTTGAAGGTCTCTTCCAACCTGGTCTATTCTATTCTATTCTATTCTATTCTATTCTATTCTATTCTATTCTATTCTATTCTATTCTATTCTATTCTATTCTATTCTATCCTATCCTATCCTATCCTATCCTATCCTATCCTATCCTATCCTATCCTATCCTATTTTCCACATTGAGAGCCCAGCCCTCCCAACTCCAACAACCTCCTTGGCTCTTCTTGTACCCTGCATGCTGAGCCTGCAGCTGTAGGCTGCCATCCAGCCTGCACCTTTGTAAGCAAGGTGAGCAGGGTCTCTGTCAGTGCTGTGAAGCTCTGCCATCCATCAGTGAACCAGCAGCAGGCAGAGGTTGCAGGGCTGGGATGCTTCCCCTCAGCCTGCTGCGCCGAGCGTCTGCCACACAGAGCGTCAGGGGCCAGCTGTTGACACTGCCATTTGTCACAGCCTTGCAGGTGAGCTGTGAGCCAAAAGCAGACAAAGAGACAAATGAACTCCTGCAGCATGCAGCACTCTGCCTCTGCCCTGATCACGGCATGTGAGGGGTTGAGAAGGACCTCCAGAGATCATAGTCACAGTATCACAGAGTCAGTCAGGGTTGGAAGGGACCACAAGGATTACCCAGCTCCAAGCCCCCTGCCATGGGCAGGGACACCCCACACTAGATCAGCCTGGCCAGAGCCTCACCCAGCCTGGGCTTAAACACCTCCAGGGACAGGGCCCCAACCACCTCCCTGGACAAACCATTCCAGGGCTTCACCACTCTCATGGGGAAGAACTTCCTCCTCACCTCCAGCCTCAATCTCCCTACCTCCAGCTTCATTCCATTGCCCCTAGTCCTAGCACTACCTGAGAGTCTGAGCAGTCCCTCCCCAGCCTTCCTGGAGCCCCCTTCAGATCCTGGAAGGCCACAATGAGGTCACCTGGGAGCCTTCTCCTCTCCAGATTGAACAGCCCCAACTCTTGGATTCAGTACTCCAGTTCTGGAGCCCTTATTACAAGAGGGATATGGATGTGCTGGAACATGTCCAAAGAAGGGCCATGAGGATGATCATCGAGTCCAACCCACAGCAGGGCCAGAGAATCTAGTGCAGGTCACACAGGAATGCATCCAGACAGGGCTGGAAACCTTCCAGAGAAGGAGACTCCACAGCCTCCCTGGGCAGCCTGCTCCAGGGCTCTGTGACCCTCACAGTGAAGAAGTTCCTCCTCATGTTGAGATAGAACCTCCTGTGGTGGAGTTTCCATCCATTGCCCCTTGTCCTATCCCAGGGTGCCATTGAGCAGAGCCTGTCCCCTCCCTCCTGACCCCCAGCCCTCAGATATTGATAGATGCCCTCTCAGTCTTCTCCCAGGGCTCTCAGCCTCTCCTCATGGGGCAGTGCTGCAGTGCCTTCATCATCCCTGTAGCCCTCTGTTGGGCTCTCTCCAGCAGATCCCTGTCCCTCTTGAGCTGGGGAGCCCAGAGCTGGATGCAATATTCCAGCTGGGGTCTCAGCAGGGCAGAGCAGAGGGGGAGGAGAACCTCCCTGGCTCTGCTGGCCACACTCCTCTGAATGCAGCCCAGGATCCCCTTGGCCTTCTTGGCCACCAGGGCACATTGCTGTCCCACTGGAGCAATCAGCTTCCCCTGCCTACACACAGCAACATCCCCAGAGGTTACTCCTTGCTGCCCAGGTTTCTCAGTGCAGCAGCTCTGGAGGGTGGGTGCCCAGCATGGGTGCAATGCTTTCTTAAGTGCTCACCGCAGAGCCGAGGGCTGGGAGGGGGCAGGGGATGGTGGTGCAGGCCTGAGGGATGCTCCTCTCTGCTGCTGCTCAGTGGCAGTGCAGGAGGAGAAGCGTGGGCTGGCTCAATCTGCCAAGGAGAAGGCCTTTCAAGCTTGCCAGCAAACCTGCTATTGTTTGTGCCCAGGCCCCAGTCCTGCAAGCTGTTCTGTGCGGGTGGCCTCAGCGCTGCACAGCCGCAGGGACTCCGTTTGCTACAAGCAAAATGGAGCAGTGCACAGCAGGAGCTCCATGAACCAGAGACCCCTGGGAGAACGTGCTTCAGATTGCCCTGAGGACTCACAGAATGGCTCAGGCTGGGAGGGACCTCAGAGCTTACCTGCCCCAACCTCCCCACCATGCCCAGGGACACCTCTCAGCTAGACTCAGCTGCTCAAGGCCTCATTGGAGGTGTTCAGGAGGAGACTTGATGGGGTGCTTAGTGCCATGGTATAGTTGATCAGGTGGTGTTGGATTGGTTGATGGGTTGGACAGGATGATCTTGAAGGTCTCTTCCAATCTGGTCTATTCTATTCTATTCTATTCTATTCTATTCTATTCTATTCTATTCTATTCTATTCTATTCTATTCTATTCTATTCTATTCCATTCCATTCCATTCCATTCCATTCCATTCCATTCCATTCCATTCCATCCCATCCAACCTGGCCTTGAGCATCCCCAGGAGGCAGCCTCCCTGTGCAGCCTGTGCCAGAGGTCTGCCACAGCCCTGCCACCCTGGTACTGAAGAACAACTTCTTCAGCTCCACTCTGAGCCTGCTCTGCCTCAGCTCCAAACCCTTCCCCCTTGGCCTGGCTCCAGACCCCCTCAGGAACAGTTCCTCTGCAGCCTTCCTGCAGGATCCCTTCAGGTGCTGGCAGCAGCTCTGAGGTGCCCCTGGAGCCGTCTCCTCTGCAGGCTGCTCAGCCCCAGCTCCCTCAGCCTGGCCTCACAGCAGAGCTGCTCCAGAGGAAGAGCTCAGACCACTTGTATGAAATGGAGTTGCTGCTACAGGGCCTGGATTTGATGCTCTCTTTGAAAAAGATCTTCTTCCTCTCAGAGCTGGAAGCTGCACTCCATGCCCAAGCAAAAGCCATTGTCTGTGTGCCTGAGGAGCATGCCCTGGGGGGTCAGGAGCCCTGTGTGACACTCAGCACTCTCTGGACACAGGAAGGAGAGTTGAGAGCTGTTCTGAATTGGCTTTTGGTTTGCTAAAGAGAGTGGGTCTGAGGAGGATGGAAGCAGAGTCTGATTCTCTCACCTGGTGCTCGGGTGCCTGAGGAAATGCTGGCACCTTCTCCAGGATGACATTTGAGGGTCCCTTCCAACCCAGTGCAATCTGTGAACCTCCAGCCTGGGAGCTCGGGAATGGTGTGAGACCTCTGGGGATCAGAGAATCAGAGAATCAGTAAGGTTGGAAAAGACCTCAGAGATCACCAAGTCCAAGCTGTCACCCAACACCTCCTGACTAACTACACCATGGCACCAAATGCCACATCCAATCCCCTCTTGAACACCTCCAGGCATGGGGACTCCACCACCTCCCCAGGCAGCACATCCCAAGGGCCAATCTCTTTATTTTTAGAATTTAGAATAAACCAAACCAGGTTGGAAGAGACCTTCAAGATCATCATGTCCAACCCATCAACCAATCCAACACCACCTAAGCAACTAACCCATGGCACCAAGCACCCCAGCAAGTCTCCTGCTGAACACCTCCAATGATGGGGACTCCACCACCTCCCTGGGCAGCCTATTCCAATGGGCAATCACTCTCTCTGTATAGAACTTCTTCCTAATATCCAACCTGAACCTCCCCTGGTGCAGCCTGAGACTGTGTCCTCTTGTTCTGGTACTGGCTGCCTGGCAGAAGACCCCAACCTCTGCCTGTCTACAACCTCCCTTCAGGTAGTTGTAGAGAGTGATAAGGTCACCCCTGAGCCTCCTCTTCTCCAGGCTGAGCAACCCCAGCTCCCTCAGCCTCTCCTCACAGGGCTGTGTTCCAAGCCCCTCACCAACTTTGTTGCCCTTCTCTGGACACCTTCCAGCAGCTCAACCTCTTTCCTAAACTGAGGGGCCCAGAGCTGGACACAGGACTCGAGGTGTGGCCTGACCAATGCAGTGTACAGGGGCAGAATGACCTCCCTGCTCCTGCTGGCCACACTCTTCCTGATGCAGGCCAGGATGCCATTGGCCTTCTTGGCTGCCTGGGCACACTGCAGGCTCATGTTCAGCCTGCCATCAACCAGCACCCCCAGGTCCCTCTCTGCCTGGCTGCTCTCAGCCACTCTGCCCCCAGCCTGTAGCTCTGCCTGGGGTTGTTGTGGCCAATGTGCAGCCCCTGGCACTTGGATGTGTTCAATCTCCTGCCCTTGGCCTCTGCCTATCTGTCCAGCCTGTCGAGGTCTCTCTGCAGACCCTCTCCACCCTCCAGCAGATCAACTCCTGCCCCCAGCTTGGTGTCGTCAGCAAATTTACTGATGATGGACTCAATGCCCTCATCCAGGTCATCAATGAAGATGTTAAAGAGCACTGGGCCCAGCACTGCTCCCTGGGGCACACCACTGGTGCCTGGCTGCCAGCTGGCTGTGGCACCATTCACCACCACTCTCTGGGCTCAGCCTCCAGCCAGTTCCTAACCCAGCTCAGAGAGCTGCTGTCCCAGTCAGGGGCTGACAGCTTGGCCAGGAATTTGCTATGGGGGACATTGTCAAAGGCCTTGCTGAGGTCCAGGTAGACTACATCCACAGCCTGCCCCACATCCACCAGGTGGGTCACCTGATCATAGAAGGAGATCAGGTTGGTCAGGTAGGACCTGCCCTTCCTAAATCCATGCTGGCTGGGTCTGATCCCTTGGCCATCCTGTAAGTGCTGTGTAATTGCACTCAGGATGACCTGTTCCATGATCTTGCCTGGCACTGAGGTCAGGCTGACAGGCCTGGAATTCCCTGGCTCATCCAGCCGACCCTTCTTGTGGATGGGCACAATGTTGGCCAGCTTCCAGTCCTCTGGGACCTCTCCAGTGAGCCAGGACTGCTGGAAAATGATGGACGGAGAGTGGCTTGGCCAACTCCTCTGCCAGCTCTCTCAGCACCCCAGGATGGATCCCATCTGGTCCCATGGACTTGTGGGGATCCAAGATGCTGAGGAGAGTTCCAACCACCTGCTCATGGGACATAGGGAAACTGTGCAGCTCCCTGGCTGCTTCTGCCAGCTCTGCAGGCCAGCTGTCAGGAAGATGTTCTCTCTTGCTGGAAAGAACTTTCTCCTCACCTCCAGCCTAAACCTCCCCTGGCACAGCTTGAGACTGTAGCCTCTTGTTCTGCTGCTGCTTGCCTGGGAGAAGAGCCCAACCCCCACCTGGCTCCAACCTCCCTGCAGGGAGTTGCAGAGAGCAAGAAGGTCTCCCCTGAGCCTCCTCTTCTGCAGGCTAAGCAACCCCAGCTCCCTCAGCCTCTCCTCACAGGGCTGTGCTCCAGACCCCTCCCCAGCTTTCTTGCCCTTCTCTGGACACCTTCCAGCAGCTCAACCTCTTTCCTAAGCTGAGGAGCCCAGAGCTGGACACAGGACTTAAGGTGTGGCCTGAGCAGTGCTGAGCATCCTTCAGGCATCTCAGCCAAGACTCCCAGTTTGGTGTCATCAGCAAACTTGCTGAGCAGACTGTCAGTCTGTCTGTCTGTTCCCTCATCAATGTCACTGAGGAAGATGTTGAACAGGACTGTACCCAGCACTGATCCCTGGGGGACTCCACCAGTCACAGCTCTCCAGCTGCACCTGGGCCCATTGACCACCCCTCTTTGGACTCTCTTGTGCCACCAGTTCCTAATCCCCCTCACCCTCTGCTCTTCTGTCCCACACCTCCTGAGCTTGCTTACAAGGCTGCTGTGGGAGACAGTGTCACAAGCCTTGCTAAGGTCAAGGTAGCCCACATCCACTGTTCTCCCTGCATCTACTCATGCAGTTAGGGCATCACAGGATGCTATCAGATCAGTCACTTGGCCAGAGGTGTATGCCTTGGGGCCGGGGGGAGGGGGAATTCTGCTGCTGCTGCTCCACATCATAAAGGAGCAGTGTCTGAAAAATGGAAGTTATCCATTTCCCACTTAATCTCCTTCTCCAAATGCCTAAACCACTTTCAATAACATTGTAAGAGGGGAAAAAAATGATCAATATGAAGCAATTATCTACCCTGGCAAGTTTCAGTGCAACTTGTGAGGTTATTAGTAGGTGAAATCAAGCTATAAATAGGTCTAGAGAAGAGGAGATTAGGCACTTTTCAAGCTGGATTTCACTCTGCTCCCCACACTCTGCCTAAGCTAAAGCAGATGCCCCAGTCCCAGAGCAGTGGTCACTGCAAATTGATGCCCACTTTAACCAGAACAAGGCACTGGGTGCCCATTAACTCATCTGATTTTAATTGGGCAGTAAAAGCTTTCATTGCAGCCATTAGGCAAGGGGAGAACCTTTGGCACTGCAGTAAAGAAGGGAAAGCCTATATGGAACTAAATATGTAATGGGCAGCACAGGGGCTGGCGAGCTGAGAGCCACCAACTGGAAGCCTTGGCCCTAAATCATTGACTCTGATGGAGGCAACCCAGGAAACAGATCAAAAACCACACCAAGACCTGGGGAGAATTGATTTTAGCTCTCTGTAGGAGGAGCCTGAATAAGCCAGGCTTTAACAGAGGCTTGTTGTTTGGGGTTGGGTTTGTTTTTTTCCCCAGCTGTAGCTTGAGGCCATAAAAGCAAGAGGCTTCCACAGCTGTTTGCAGCCTGCTTGTGGCAGTGGTGGTTTCCCACTCCCTCTTGTAATAGCTGCTTGGCCAATTGGGCAGAGAGGTGTAGTGTTTGCAGGCACAACAACACATCCAAGTGCCAGGTTCTACACACTGGCCACAACAGCTCCAGGCAGTGCTACAGGCTGGGGGCAGAGTGGCTGAGAGCAGCCAGGCAGAGAGGGACCTGGGGGGAGTGGCTGGTAGTAGGCTGAACATGAACATGAGCCAGCAGTGTGCCCAGGGGGCCAAGAAGGCCAAGGGCATCCTGGCCTGCAGCAGGAGCAGTGTGGAATTCATTCATTCATTCTGCAGGCCCTTGACAGCTTTCTTGCCCTGCTCTGCCCTGGCTCCAGCACCTCCACATCTCCCTTGGATTGAGGTGCCCAGAGCTGGACACAGCACTGGAGGTGTGGGCTGCCCAGAGCTGAGTGCCAGGGGACAATCCCCTCCCTGCTCCTCTGGCCACAGCATTGCTGATCCAGGCCAGGATGCCTTTGGCTCTCTTGGCCACCTGGGCACACTGCTGGCTCCTATTCAGAGGCTTGTCCATCAGCTCCCTCAGAGGCTGGTGCTCATTGTGGAACTGTCTCTTTGGAAGCTTTTTGCTGGGAGAACCAGCAAGCTGACGGCTTGTGCCTGCCTGTGGCAATCCAGGAGCACGGAGGCACATCTGCAGTCTGTGCTCATCCTCCCTGCAACGAAGGCATTGGCAGGTGTGCTGTAACCTCTCCAAAGAGCTTCTGATCAAATGTAGGCGAAAGACCTCCTTTGCTTGGGCCAGAAGGGAGCATTTGTGTGAGCTCACAAATGGTTCTCTGCTACCAAAACACATCAGGCTGAATGATTTATTGAAATCTGGGCACTCTGTCATATTTCTTTGAGTTAATGACACCTGAGGGATCCTATTCATTAGCCTGCCAATTATGTAGCTGGCTGATGCTGGCTGACACTGGATCCGGTGGTTGCTTTCCATCAGTGGATCAATACATTATTTACAGTAGGGGATTCACCTTTTTTTGGGGGGGGGGGGGGGGGGCACTTGTCAGCTGTGACTGTTAGCAGATCTGATGATCCTTGATTGCAGCGTGGTGCCAAGGTGCTTTGTATCACAGTCTCACAGTCTCACAGTACTCAGTAGTCAGCATTCAGTATTCCTAAGGTTGGAAGGGACCTCGAGGATCATCGAGTCCAACCTGCCATCACAGTCTCACAGTGTCACTCAGGTTGGAAGAGACCTCGAGGATCATCGAGTCCAAGCTGTCACCACAGACCTCATGACTAGACCATGGCACCAAGGGCCACATCCATTTCCCTCTTGAACACCTCCAGGGATGGGGACTCCAACACCTCCCCAGGCAGCACATTCCAATGGTTAATAACTCTCTCAGTGAAGAACTTTCTCCTCACCTCCAGCCTAAACTTCCCCTGGCACAGCTTGAGATTGTGTCCCCTTGTTCTGGTGCTGGGTGCCTGGGAGAAGAGACCAACCCCCACCTGGCTACAACCTCCCTTCAGGTAGTTGCAGAGGGCAATGAGGTCACCCCTGAGCCTCCTCTTCTCCAGGCTGCGAGGAAGGAGCAGGGTCCCTCAATGCTGGCTGCGTGGGTTGGTAGTTCCTTTTCTCCCTCCTCAGCTCGTGGGATGCTTCTGTTCCCGTTCATGTCTGCTGCCAGAGGAGAGCAGAAGAATATGGCAGCACCTGAGGCAAACACAGCAGTGAAGCCCTGGAGATGTCGCGCCCGTCTCCTTTCTGCTGCTGCAGGGCACGCAGCGCTTGCTTTGGTGTCACTGCCAGCGAATCAACCGCTGCTGAAGAGCTGTCTGAGGAGGCTCTGCCCTCCAACAGATTAAATCTGCCAGGTAGCTTGGCCTGGCCCTTTGCCTCGCTGAGGAAATTGGATTCTGACTCCTGTGACAGCTGAGAGGGGGAGGGCGGCGGGCAGTGTCGGAAGATCATCACACTCCTGTCACTTTTGCAGAGTTTTCCGGAATCACTTTTTTCCCCCTTTCTTTTTTAATTTTCCTCCTGGTGTTTTTTTTTCCTTTCTTGTGTTTTTCTTTCTTTTTTTTTTTTCTTTCTTTTTATCCTTCCTTTTTTTCCCTTTTCCCCCTTCTTTTCCCCTGCCTTTTATTCCCCTTTCTTTTTTTTTTCTTTCTTTATTTTTCTTCCTTTTTTTCCCTTCCTTTTTTCCCCTTCCTTTTTTCCTCCTTTTTTCTTCTTTTCTTCCTTTTTTCTTCCCTTTTTTCTTCTTTTTTTCTTTCCTTTTTTCTTTTATTTTTCTTCCTTTTTTCCTTTTTTTTCTTCCTTTTTTCTTCCTATTTCTTCTTCCTTTCCCCCCCTTTTTACCTTCCTTTTTTGCTTCCTATTTTGCTTCCTTTTTTTTCTCCTTTTTTCCTTTTTTCTTCTTTTTTTTTCCTTCCTTTTTTCTTCCTTTTCCCTTCCTTTTCCCTTCTTTTTTTCTTTCCTTTCTTTTAATCTTTTTTTTTCCTTTTTTCTTCCTTTTTTCTTCCTCTTTTCCTTCCTTTATTCTTCCTTCTTTTTCTTACTTTTATTTCTTCCTTTTTTTATTCCTTTTTTCTCCTCTTTTTCTTTTTTTCTTCCTTTTTTTCTTCCTTTTATTCTTCTTTTTTTTCTTCCTTTTATTCTTCTTTTTTTTCTTCATTTTCTCTTCCTTTTCTCTTTCCTTTCTTTTCATCCTTTTTTAATCCTTTTTTTAATCCTTTTTTTCTTCCTTTTTTCCTTCCTTTTTTCTTCCTTTTTTTTCTTTCATTTATTTCTTCCTTTTTTCTTCCTTTTTTCTCCTTTTTTTAATCCTTTTTTTCTTCCTTTTTTCTTCCTGTTTTTTCCTTTATTTTCCCCCTTCCTTTTCCCCTTCCTTTTCTCCTTCATTTTCCCCCTTCCTTTATTTATCCTTCTTTTTTTTCCCCCATTTTTTTTCTTGCTTTTTTTCCCTTTCTTTGTTTTTCCTTTATTTTTTTCCCCTCTCTTTTTTTTTTTTTTTTTTTTTTTGTTTCTTCTTTTCCCCCCTTTTTTTAACTTTTTGTTGCATGGAGGAGGCAAGAGCAGCACTCGACAGGTCGCCAAGAAAGCCAAGGGCATCCTGGCCTGCAGCAGGAAGAGTGTGGCCAGCAGGAGCAGGGAAGTCCTTCTGCCCTGTGCTCAGCACTGCTCAGGCCACACCTTGAGTCCTGTGTCCAGCTCTGGGCTCCTCAGCTTAGGAAAGAGGTTGAGCTGCTGGAAGGTGTCCAGAGAAGGGCAAGAAAGCTGGGGAGGGGTCTGGAGCACAGCCCTGTGAGGAGAGGCTGAGGGAGCTGGGGTTGCTTAGCCTGCAGAAGAGGAGGCTCAGGGGAGACCTCATTGCTGTCTAGAACAACCTGAAGGGAGGTTGTAGCCAGGAGGCAGTTGGTCTCTTCTCTCTAGCAACCAGCAGCAGAACAAGAGGACACAGTCTCAAGCTGTGCCAGGGGAGGTTCAGGCTGGATGTTAGGAAGAAATTCTTCCCAGCAAGAGAGATTGGCCCTTGGGATGTGCTGCCCAGGGAGGTGATGGAGTCCCCAGCCCTGGAGGTGTTCAAGAGGGGATTGGATGTGGCACTTGGTGCCATGGTTTAATTAGTCAGGAGGTGTTGGGCGCCAGCTTGGCCTTGATGACCTCTGAGGTCTTTTCCAACCTTATTGATGCTATGATTCTATGACCTCTTCCCTGAGACCTGCTGGCTCTGCTCCCAAAACTGAGGAACCTCTCCTCTTGGTGTGCCCTGCAGCCTTCATGCCTCCCCCTGGGAAAGCTCTTCTGTAACTGTTTTGCCCTGCAGACTTCCTGGCAGTTTCCTCCCAGCCCCTGAGAAGCTGTAACCTCCAAGCAACAACTGTCAGTCAGTCTGGCAGTGGCTGGCTCCCTGGTGCTGCTCTGGAAGCTATTCCAGGGAGGCTGGCAGGCTACCATCGCAGAGCTCTTGCCAGACCCATGGTGTTTCTTACTTTGGTACTGGTGATAATGGGAAATTGGATTTGGCAACTCAGGAGGTGCTTTCCAATGCTGCATTCCAGGTGCAATCTGCTAGGGGAGGAAACCCAGACAGACAGAAATCTGTTCCCAAGATGTTCTGGACTCCCATAATTGCTCATCTGCTCGCCCTGGGATGATGGCTTCCTTCTGAGCAGCCCCTTTGAGAGGCTGCCAGTCCCTCCAGGAGAGCTTAAGGCACTCATCCAAGCAATTGACCATTACCTCTAGATCTGTCTATGGACTGGAAAACAGCAGCAGCTCTACTCTCAAAGGCAGCAGCTTCTCAGCTCCCTGTAACTCAGACCTCTGGCTGGGTCTCACCATGCTCAGGAAGGAAAATGCCCTTCCAGCTGCTGGGGTCTCCCAGGAATGGTGGCTCACCCACAGCTGTGAAACATCTCCATGCCTTTTGTGACTGTAGTTTTGGAATAGCAGAGCTATCAGATTTCTCTGTGGAACCTTCTGCTGATTTAGCGTTTTATCAAGTCCTGTGTCCAGTTCTGGGCCCCTCAGTTTAGGAAGGAGGTTGAGCTGCTGGAAGGTGTCCAGAGAAGGGCAACAAAGTTGGTGAGGGGCTTGGAACACAGCCCTGTGAGGAGAGGCTGAGGGAGCTGGGGCTGCTTAGCCTGCAGAAAAGGAGACTCAGGGGAGACCTTCTGGATCTCTACAGCTCCCTGAAGGGAGGTTGGAGCCAGGTGGGGGTTGGGCTCTTCTGCCAGGCAAGCAGCAGCAGAACAAGAGGACACAGTCTCAGGCTGCGCCAGGGGAGGTTTAGGTTGGATGTTAGGAAGAAGTTCTATACAGAGAGAGTGATTGCCCATTGGAATGGGCTGCCTGGGGAGGTGGTGGAGTCCCCATCCCTGGAGGTGTTCAGGAGAAGCCTTGATGGGGTGCTTGGTGCCATGGGTTAGTTGTTTAGGTGGTGTTGGATGATAGGTTGGACACGATGAGCTTGAAGATCTCTTCCAGCCTGGTCTGGTCTATTCTATTCTATTCTATTCTATTCTATTCTATTCTATTCTATTCTATTCTATTCTATTCTATTCTAGCCTATCCTATTCTATTCTATTCTATCCTATCCTATTCTATTCTACTCTGTTCTGTTCTGTCCCTTTCTGTTCTGTTCTGTCCCATTCCATTCTCATTATTATTGTATTTTTTATTGGTTTTATTGTGTTTTGGTTGTTGGTTTTATTTACTTTAGCCTCCTTAGCCTTCCCTTAGTCAAAAACCTGGATTCTGCTTCTGCAGAGAGGGCCAAGAAGCAGCAGCAGCTTATTTTTATCCTCTGCTCAAACAGAGCAGGACAGGAATGATTCAGAACTCCTCTGGTCGCTGCCTGAGCACCACTTTGGGATGCACAGCTCTGCATTCCAGTTTGCTGATTCACTCAAACCAGTCCTCTCCCTAGCAAGCTTCCAGGCAGCACGGCAGAGATGCCCAGGCTGAGCTCCCTCACAGCTCGACACGCTTTCAGCAGTGAGAGCACCAGCCGAGGCACCGCCACCCGCTGGCCCAGGAGCTCTGTTTGAGCCCAAGCCTTGGTGAATAGAATAGAATAGAATAGAATAGAATAGAATAGAATAGAATAGAATAGAATAGAATAGAATAGAATAGAATAGAACAGAACAGAATAGAGTAGACGAGGTTGGAAGAGACCTTCAAGATCCTCCTGTCCAACCCGTGAACCAATCCAACACCACCTAAACAGCTAACCCATGGCACCAAGCACCCCAGCAAGTCTCCTCCTGAACACCTCCAGGGATGGTGACTCCACCACCTCCCCAGGCAGCACATCCCAATGGGCAATCACTCTCTCTAACCTCTCCTAATCTCCAGCCTGAACCTCCCCTGGAGCAGCCTGAGACTGTGTCCTCTTGTTCTGGTACTGGTTGCCTGGGAAAAGAGCCCAACCCCCACCTGGCTCCAACCTCCCTATTCCCTTCCAAATCGATTCAAGGTTGTTTCGTTTGTGATTTTTACCTCTCTTGTCTCCTGCCTGATTTTCTCTCCCCTACTGGGGAAAAAGGGAGGGGGGAGGCAGTCTAAATCTGCCCCATTTTGGCTTTTGGACTCTGGGAAAGCTCAAATCACACCACCTCCCTAAACCTTTCTCACTCCTGTAGACCTGCACAAGAAAGAAGCTAACCCACTGCTGTGGACGTTGGCTACCAGGGTAGGAGAAGCCCAGGCTGGTGCAGGGGCTGTTGAGGAGCCTGTTGAAATCAACTGCCTCAACAGTCTCACAGTCTCACTAAGGTTGGAAGAGACCTCGAGGATCATCAAGTCCAACCTGTCACTACAGACCTCATGACCAGACCATGGCTCCAAGTGCCACATCCAATCCCCTCCTGAACACCTCCAGGGATGGGGACTCCACCACCTCCCTGGGCAGCGCATCCCAGTGGTCAATCTCTCTTGCTGGGAAGAACTTCTTCCTAACATCCAGTCTGAACCTCCTCTGGCATAGCTTGAGACTGTGTCCTCTTGTTCTGGTGCTGGGTGTGTGGAAGAAGAGACCAATCCCTTCCTGGCTACAGCCACCTTTCAGGTAGTTGTAGACAGCAATGAGGTCTCCCCTGAGCCTCCTCTTCTCCAGGCTAAGCAACCCCAGCTCCCTCAGCCTCTCCTCACAGGGCTGTGCTCCAGACCCCTCCCCAGCTTTGTTGCCACCTTTAAGTCTCTCAATGTCCTTCTTAAATTGAGGAGCCCAGAGCTGGACACAGGACTCAAGGTGTGGCCTGAGCAGTGCTGAGCACAGGGCAGAAGGACTTCCCTGCTCCTGCTGGCCACACTCTTCCTGCTGCAGGCCAGGATGCCCTTGGCCTTCTTGGCCCCCTGGGCACACTGCTGGCTCATGTTTAGGTGGCTGTCAATCAGCACCCCCCAGGTCCCTTTCCATTTGGCTGCTCTCAGCCACTCTGCCCCCAGCCTGTAGCACTGCCTGGGGTTGCTGTGGCCAAAGTGCAGCCCCTGGCACTTGGACTTGTTGAATGCCATCCTGTTGGCCTCTGCCCATCTGTCCAGTCGGTCGAGGTCCCTCTGCAGAGCCCTTCTGCCCTCTAACTGACCAACATCTGCTCCCAGCTTGCTCAGTTGGAGCAACAAGCAGCCAAGTGCCAAGGAGGGAGCTCGGCCTCGCCTCTTGTCTCGCTGTGAAACCCACGGCTTCTCCTGGCATGGCAGCAGTGCTTAGTGTGCTCACTGCCTACCAATTGAGTTATTTAATTGGAGAAATGACTTCTTAATAGCTCCCCTTTAATTATTCATCTGTTCAGCAGAGGTGGCTTGCCTGGTGGTGAAGCTGGTGACAAGGGTACTTAATGTCAGCTCAATTCTGTCGTTATCCCTGCCCCAGGCTCATAATTCATAGATCACTCTCCACCGGAGTTTGTTTATCCATCTGCTGTGTTGCTTCTCACTCAGAGCTCCCAGATTAGAGGAGCAGCTCCAGCCACACCAGCACTGACACTGCTAGAGCTCATTCTCCTCTGGATTAGCCTGATCCAGCTCAAGCACTACCCAGATAAGCAGCTTTGGGCTAAACTGCCGTTTGTCTGCAGCCCAGGGGCACGCTGGCACTGCTGGCTGAGGTGTCACTTGCCTGGTAGCTCTTCAGTGGGTGAGCACTGATGGGGGTGGGTTTGGCTGTCAGGGTTGTGATCACATATTCATTTTTAAGCTGCAGCCTGAACTGCTGTCCCTGCTGGACTCCAGCTCCACAAGTCCCAGCGTTGGCTGAGCTCTGCCAGCCGAACACAAACAACAGAACTTTGTTTCCTAATTGACAGCTCCTGGCTGGTTGATTTTCCTGGAGCTCTGTGGTAGATCTTCCTTAATTTAGACCTAGTCTGCATGCCTTACAGAAACGAGCTCATAGTGACATAGTATCATAGTATCAGTCAGGGTTGGAAGGGACTACAAGGAGCATCCAGCTCCAACCCCCCTGCCATGGGCAGGGACACCCCACACTAGATCAGCCTGGCCACAGCCTCAGCCAGCCTGGCCTTAAACACCTCCAGGGACAGGGCCCCAACCACCTCCCTGCACAACCCATTCCAGGGCTTCACCACTCTCATGGGGAAGAACTTCCTCCTCACCTCCAGCCTCAATCTCCCCACCTCCAGCTTCATTCCATTCCCCCTAGTCCTATCACTGCCTGAGATCCTGAGCAGTCCCTCCCCAGCCTTCCTGTAGCCCCCTTCAGATCCTGGAAGGCCACAATGAGGTCACCTGGGAGCCTTCTCTTCTGCAGACTGAACAGCCCCAACTCCTTCAGTCTGTCCTCACAGGAGAGGTGCTCCAGCCCTCTGCTCATCCTCCTGGCCCTGCTCCGGACACCTTCCAGCACCTCCAGATCCCTCTTGTCATAGGGGCTCCAGAACTGGAGGCAGTACTCCAGGTGGGGTCTCCCCAGGGCTGAGCAGAGGGGGAGGATCACCTCCCTTGCCCTGCTGGCCACACTTCTCCTGCTGCAGCCCAGGATCTGGTTGGCTTTGTGGGCTGCAAGTGCACACTGAGAGCTCCTGGTGAGCTTCTCCTCCCCCAGCACCCCCAAGGCTCTCTCCTCAGGGCTGCTTTCCAGCCAGTCCCTGCCCAGCCTGGATTTGTGCCTGGGGTTGCCTCGACCCAGCTGCAGGACCCTGCCCTTGGTCTTGTTGAACCTCCTGAGGTTGGCTTGTGCCCACCTCTCCAGCCTGTCCAGGTCCCTCTGGATGGATCTCTTCCCTCCAGCTGTCTGCTGCACCACACAGCTTGGTGTCATCAGCAAACCTGCTGAGGGTGCACTCAGTGCCACTGTCCATGGCACCCACAAAGATGTTGATCAAGCCTGGTGCCAGGACTGATCCCTGAGGGACTCTGCTTGTCCCTGGCCTCCACTGGGACATGGAGCCATGGACAGCCACTCTTTGGCTGCAGCCATCAAGCCAGTTCCTTATCCATCTCGTGGTCACAGCCAATTCATATGCTGGGCCTCCTCTGATAATAACAAAGCACATTTAGGATAGACAACACGAAGGGCTAAGGCAAGAAAATACATCTGTTTCTCCCAGTGATTCACAAACACACTTAGTCTTTTGTTTGCTGCTCCAATATGTCAGAAAATGAGGAGGAATGCAGAGGTTGTGTGACTGAGAGAGAAGGAAATAAAAAAGGATGGGGGGGGGGGAGGGAAGGAATATATTTATTGGCAAAGGGAGGGGACAAGAGTGAAATGTGGCAGGAAAAAAAAAGCCCCTCCGAATCGTGGCTGAAATGGCTTAATGTGTTAAGATAAATTCCCAACTAAATGGTCCAGATGGGAACCTTGTGATTAGAATGCAGCCCTGTATTACTGCACTAGTAAAGAGTGACTCATTCTGCCCATTATGAAACTCCAGCTCCCAGAAATGAATCAATTTCTGTTCCAAAAAGTTCTCCGTAGGCTGAGGGCTTGGCAGAGGCCTCAGCCCAGGGGAAGAGGAGCGCTTGGCAGCCGGCTTCCTCATCACAAGCAAGGGGTGGTGGCTGGAGCAATTGCAGAGTGTGCTTGGTCATGGAGGACACTGAGACTCCTGAAGGTGTCCAGAGAAGGGCAACGAGGCTGGGGAGGGGTCTGGAGCACAGCCCTGTGAGGAGAGGCTGAGGGAGCTGGGGTTGCTTAGCCTGGAGAAGAGGAGGCTCAGGGGAGACCTTCTTGCTCTCTGCAACTCCCTGCAGGGAGGTTGGAGCCAGGTGGGGGTTGGGCTCTGCTCCCAGGCAACCAGCAGCAGAACAAGAGGACACAGTCTCAAGCTGTGCCAGGGGAGGTTGGGGCTGGAGGGGAGGAGAAAGTTCTTCACTGAGAGAGTCATTCATCATTGGAATGTGCTGCCTGGGGAGGTGGTGGAGTCCCCATCCCTGGAGGTGTTCCAGAGGGGATTGGATGTGGCGCTTGGTGCCATGGTCTTCTCATGAGGTCTGTGGTGACAGGTTGGACTTGATGATCTTTCAGGTCTCTCCCAACCTTGGTGATGCTGTGAGGCTGTGAGACTGTGGCTGGAGGGGAGGAGAAAGTTCTTCCCAGCAAGAGAGATTGGCCCTTGGGATGTGCTGCCCAGGGAGGTGGTGGAGTCCCCATCCCTGGAGGTGCTCAGGAGGGGATTGGATGTGGCACTTGGAGCCATGGTTTAGTTAGTGAGGAGGTGTTGGGTGACAGCTTGTACTTGGTGATCTCTGAGGTCTTTTCCAACCTCATTGATTCTATGGTTCTGTAGTGGGAGCCCAAGCCCCCAGCCAGGCCCCAAGGGCTCAGTACAATTAACACACTTCAGCCAGAGCCCAGAGCAAAGACAGATCACTGAGGAGCTGGCACCACACCTGATGATCTCTGCACAGACAGAAGCCTCCTGCAACCCTATGAGCTGGCAGCAGCTGCAGTGCAAAAGCTTCTAATCACCAAAGTCTTGCAGGGGGGTTGAATGAATAATTACAAGCAGGGTAGCAAATATTTCCCAGAGCAGTCTGTGGGCAAGGGCTGGTTTAGGCTGGAGGTGAGGAGAAAGTTCTTCCCAGCAAAAGAATTTGGCCCTTGGGATGTGCTGCCCAGGGAGATAGTGGAGTCCCCATCCCTGGAGGTGTTCAAGAGGGGATTGGATGTGGCACTTGGAGCCATGGTTTAGTTAGCCAGGAGGTGTTGGGTGACAGCTTGGACTTGATGAGCTCTGAGGTCTTTTCCAACCTCATTGAATCTGTGATTCTATGATTCTGTGATTCTATGATTCCAGCCAGTGCTGAGGTTTCTGGGTGCTGACCTTGGTGGGAGCTCCTGTGCCTGCAGTACCAGCTGAGCAGTGAGGATCTCTGCCATGGGCCCTTCCCCCCGAGGCTCTGCAGCAGAAGGGCTGTGGCTGTGATGAAGCCACAGGGAGGCAATGGATGCTGTTACCAGTGGGAACACCTCTCCTGTGCTTGTTTTCTGTGCCGCTCTCCTGCCCTCCTAGCTTCAGCAGAAGGACCTTCAGCCCTAGAAAGTGACTGAAGCTCTCTACCACTGGAGCCTCAGAGCTGTTTTCTGCCCCTGCCCCAGCAAGTAACACCTCACATATGTCTCCTGTATGTTCTCCCAGGTATGGGGTGATTGAATGACAGGGAACAGCCTGAAATGGTGCCAGGGGAGTGTGGGGGTCTCCAGCACCCACCCCCACCAGGGATTCTTTTCAGCTCCTTTGCAAGTTCAGATGTGCTTTGAAACTTTTTAGGTGTGCTGACTGACCAGGGTAGTGGTGGCAGCCTCATCCCTGGGGGCTTTTGGGGCCAGGCTGGATGTGGCTGTGAGCAACCTGCTGTGGTGTGAGGTGTCCCTGCCCATGGCAGGGGGTTGGAGCTGGCTGAGCCTTGAGCTCCCTTCCAGCCCTGACAGTTCTGTGATTCTATGACTGCACCTCCACAGCCTCCAGAGCTCTGCACAGAAGTTATCATTGTTCCACAGCTCTGAGGAGTTTGGTTTTGGGTTTGTTTTGCATGGCTCCTTTCAGCCTGGTGGATGTGTCCTAGGCAAATAAAAACTGGTTTGGTTTGGTTTGGTTTAGTGATTTGGTTTGGTTTGATTAGGTTTGGTTTGGTGATTTGGTTTGGTTTGATTTTGTTTGGTTAGGTTTGGTTTGATTTGGTGATTTGGTTTCGTTTAGCTTGGTTTGGTTTTATTAGGTTTGGTTTGGTGATTTGGTTTGGTTTGGTTTGTTTTTATTTGGTTTGGTTTGGTGATTTGGTTTGGTTTGGTTTGGTTTGATTTGGTGATTTGGTTTGGTTTAGTTTGGTTTGGTTTGATTAGGTTTGGTTTGGTGATTTGGTTTGATTTGTTTGGGTTTGGTTTGATTTGGTTTGTTTTGGTTTGATTTGGTGGGATTTGGTTTGGTTTAGTTTGGTTTGATTAGGTTCGGTTTGGTGTGATTCGGTTTGGTTTGGTTTGGTTTGGTTTGGTGTGGTGTGATTTGGTTTGGTTTGGTTTGATTAGAATAGAATAAACCAGGTTGGAAGAGACCTTCAAGATCATCACGTCCAACCTATCACCCAACACCACCTAATCAACTAACCCATGGCACCAAGCACCCCAGCAAGTCTCCTCCTGAACACCTCCAGTGATGGTGACTCCACCACCTCCCCAGGCAGCCCATTCCAATGGGCAATCACTCTCTCTGTGTAAAACTTCCTATGACCTCCAGCCTGAACTTCCCCGGCGCAGCCTGAGACTGTGTCCTCTTGTTCTGTTGGTTTGGTTTGGTTTGTTTAGTCTGTTTCCTAAATTCTACCTGCCTGAAACCCCCAGACAAAGCCAAAACATTTTAGGCACTGCTGTAAGTTTCATCAGTTGCCAGACTGGTTTGGTTTTGGTGTTTGTTTGTTGGGTTTTGTTTTTTCCCCCTTAGCTGTCTAAACACCTTTTAAAAGCTGGCAGAACAGGAATTCGGGCCCCTCAGTTTAGGAAGGACATGGAGACACTTGAAGGTGTCCAGAGAAAGGCAACAAAGCTGGGGAGGGGTCTGGAGCACAGCCCTGTGAGGAGAGGCTGAGGGAGCTGGGGTTGCTTAGCCTGGAGAAGAGGAGGCTCAGGGGAGACCTTCTTGCCCTCTGCAACTCCCTGCAGGGAGGTTGGAGCCAGGTGGGGGTTGGGCTCTTCTCCCAGGCAAGCAGCAGCAGAACAAGAGGACACAGTCTCAAGCTGTGCCAGGGGAAGTTTGGGCTGGAGGGGAGGAGAAAGTTCTTCACTGAGAGAGTCATTGGGAGAGCACATTGGGATGTGCTGCCCAGGGAGGTGGTGGAGTCCCCATCCCTGGAGGTGTTCCAGAGGGGATTGGATGTGGCACTTGGAGCCATGGTCTAGTCATGAGGTCTGTGGTGCCAGGTTGGGCTCGATGATCTTTGAGGTCTCTTCCACCTTGGTGACACTGTGAGACTGTGAGACTGTGATTTGCTTGTCCTGTCTGCTGGAGGAGTCAGGAGGTTGTATCCAGTGCCAGCCTCAGCTGATGGCTCTGCAGCCCTTGCTGTATTAGCAGGACCCATACTCACCTATAAATCAAGGAGACAAATTAGTGCAAATCTGTAATTCTCCTGCCCCTGTTCCCCAATTTGTCCACCAAGACCTCCACAAAATAATAGCCCGCTGTTTAAATGTAATCCCTGCCTTCCCAGCTGTAATGGATGGTGCTTGGCTGCCCTGGATCAATAGTGGCTCTTCAGAAGCCTTCCTATCAGCCATGGAATAACAATCAGGATAATTTCATCCAAAGGGATACAATTAGCGCTGGAGATGAAGCTGTTCGATAAAGCCCATTGATTGTTGAGCAGGTGACTGGAGGAGGGAGGGGCTGAACATGCTGCCTCCTGAAAGCCAGGGAGAAGCTGCCAGCCCCATCAGTATGCAGCTACTACGCTTAGTCCTCATTAATAATTTACCTGATTTCACGTCTGGGCGACTCGGAGGAGGATCTGAGCTCAGAACTGACACAAAGAGCTTCCAGGTGCTTGGCTGACAGCTCCCAGCAGGTAACAGGGAAGCAATTTGCTCTGCTGGAGGCTGCAGGCTGTGGCAACCCAGGGAAGGTACTCAAAGCCCTGGAGCAGGCTGCCCAGGGAGGTTGTGGAGTTTCCTTCTCTGGAGACTTTCCAGCCCCGTCTGGATGTGTTCCTGTGTGAGCTGTGCTGGGTTCCATGGTCCTGCTCTGGCAGGGGGGTTGGACTGGATGATCCTCAGGGATCAGTCCTGGGACCAGGCTTGTTCAACATCTCTGTGGGGGCCATGGACAGTGGCACTGAGTGCACCCTCAGCAGGTTTGCTGATGACAGCAAGCTGTGTGGGGCAGCAGACAGCTGGAGGGAAGAGATCCATCCAGAGGGACCTGGGCAGGCTGGAGAGGTGGGCACAAGCCAACCTCAGGAGGTTCAACAAGACCAAGGGCAGGGTCCTGCAGCTGGGTCGAGGCAATCCCAGGCACAAATGCAGGCTGGGCAGGGACTGGCTGGAAAGCAGCCCTGAGGAGAGAGCCTTGGGGGTGCTGGGGGAGGAGAAGCTCACCAGGAGCTCTCAGTGTGCACTTGCAGCCCAGAAAGCCAACCAGAGCCTGGGCTGCAGCAGGAGAAGTGTGGCCAGCAGGGCAAGGGAGGTGATTCTCCCCCTCTGCTCAGCTCTGGGGAGACCCCACCTGGAGTACTGCCTCCAGTTCTGGAGCCCCTATGACAAGAGGGATGTGGAGGTGCTGGAAGGTGTCCAGAGCAGGGCCAGGAGGAGGAGCAGAGGGCTGGAGCTGCTCTGCTGTGAGGACAGACTGAAGGAGTTGGGGCTGTTCAGTCTGGAGAAGAGAAGGCTCCCAGGTGACCTCATTGTGGCCTTCCAGGATCTGAAGGGGGCTACAGGAAGGCTGGGGAGGGACTGCTCAGGATCTCAGGCAGTGCTAGGACTAGGGGGAATGGAATGAAGCTGGAGGTGGGGAGATTGAGGCTGGAGGTGAGGAGGAAGTTCTTCCCCATGAGAGTGGTGAAGCCCTGGAATGGGTTGTCCAGGGGAGTGGATGGGGCCCTGTCCCTGGAGGTGTTCAAGAGGGGATTGGATGTGGCACTTGGAGCCATGGTCTAGGCATGAGGTCTGTGGTGACAGGTTGGCCTCGATGATCTTTGAGGTCTCTTCCAACCTTAGTGATACTGTGAGACTGTGAGACTCTGATAATGCATCCAGGTGGGTTTGGAATGAGCCCAGAGAACCTCTCTGGGCAGCCTGCTCCAGGACTGTGTCACCCTCACAGTAAAGAAGTTCCTCCTGATGTTGAGGTGAAACCTTCTACGCTCAAGCTTGTACCTGTTGGTCCTTGTCTTATTACTGTGCACCACTGCAAAGAGCCTGGCCCCCTCTGCTTGACACCCACCCCTTATCTATTATAATCATCACAATAATAATAAACCAGGTTGGAAGAGACCTTCAAGATCATCGTGTCCAACCCATCAACCAATCCAACACCACCTAAACAACTAACCCATGGCACCAAGCACCCCAGCAAGTCTCCTCCTGAACACCTCCAGTGATGGTGACTCCACCACCTCCCCAGGCAGCCCATTCCAATGGGCAATCACTCTCTCTCTGTAGAACTTCTTCCTAACATCCAGCCTAAACCTCCCCTGGCACAGCCTGAGACTGTGTCCTCTTGTTCTGGTGCTGGCTGCCTGGGAGGAGAGACCAACCTCCGCCTGTCTACAACCTCCCTTCAGGTAGTTGTAGAGAGCAATAATGTATGAAGAAGTTCCTCAGTAAGCATCCCTGTGTGCAGTACTGTTCCAGACACACTCTTTATGCATCAAAACATCAATGTTTCCCTCTCAAAGGCTTGGGGAATATTCAGAGGCTGCTAGAGGAGCTTTGCTGTGTCACACAAGCAAGGGTTTGAAAGCTCAGGGCTCCTTTCACCTACAGCTAATGAAAGGCGGCGCAAATCCTCTCAGCTCCTCCAAAGTGACTCCAAACCCACCCGTGTGCATGCTGAGTGCTGGAAACAGGGAGCCAGAGCTCAGCTCAGTATGCAAAGCATTTTCTGAGCCTTTGATGGCTTATTCTTGTAAGTCTTTATATGCTGGCGCTGCCGCTGCGAGGAGCGTGTGAGACCGGGCTCCTGGCTGCCGCGCTGCTTGACTCCAAGTTGACTCATGCTTAAGCGTGCTTGCTTGGAAAGCAAGAAAGCTTTCCTATTATTCTCAGAAGGCAGAGGAGATCAGGAAGGCTCTGGATCTTGCTCAGCTCCTGTTCGAGTGATGAGGAAAATTCCCGCTAAGGAGGAGAGCAGGAGGAGGAAAGAGCCCCAGGAGGAGCTGCCGCGGGAGGGCCCGGCACGGGTGCTGGGACCGGGGCAGAGAGCTGCTGCCTCTTACCAGCATCCCTCCGAGGCAGGCACTTCTTACAGGAACACTGTGAATTTTGAAGCCATCAAATCAATTATTCATGGGAAATCATTTGCTGTGTCTAGCCCTTCCCTAAACCGCTCCAGCAGCGCCTGTCTCTAATGGGCTTACCAAGCTGTGCTGGGGCCGGTGGGCAGCCTCGGCCTGAGGGGGCAGATGGTGTGAGCCCGCTGAAGGCGCAGATGATGTGAGCCCCCTGAAGGTGCAGATGATGTGAGCCCCCTGAAGGCTCAGATGATGTGAGCCCCCTGAAGGCTCAGATGATGTGAGCCCGCTGAAGGCGCAGATGATGTGAGCCCCCTGAAGGCGCAGATGGTGTGAGCCCGCTGAAGGCTCAGATGGTGTGAGCACGCTGAAGGCGCAGATGATGTGAGCCCCCTGAAGGTGCAGATGATGTGAGCCCCCTGAAGGCTCAGATGATGTGAGCCCCCTGAAGGCTCAGATGGTGTGAGCCCACTGAAGGCTCAGATGGTGTGAGCCCCCTGAAGGCTCAGATGGTGTGAGCCCGCTGAAGGCGCAGATGATGTGAGCCCCCTGAAGGCTCAGATGATGTGAGCCCCCTGAAGGTGCAGATGGTGTGAGCACGCTGAAGGCTCAGATGATGTGAGCCCGCTGAAGGTGCAGATGGTGTGAGCACGCTGAAGGCTCAGATGATGTGAGCCCGCTGAAGGCTCGGATGATGTGAGCCCCCTGAAGGCTCGGATGATGTGAGCCCCCTGAAGGCTCGGATGATGTGAGCCCGCTGAAGGCTCAGATGATATGAGCCCCCTGAAGGCTCAGATGATGTGAGCCCACTGAAGGCTCAGATGATGTGAGCCCACTGAAGGCTCAGATGATGTGAGCCCACTGAAGGCTCAGATGGTGTGAGCCCACTGAAGGTGCAGATGGTGTGAGCCCACTGAAGGCTCAGATGATGTGAGCCCCCTGAAGGCGCAGATGATGTGAGCCCGCTGAAGGTGCAGAGGGTGTGAGCCCCCTGAAGGTGCAGATGATGTGAGCCCACTAAGGTTCTTTTGAGGAACACTGCTCCAGGAGAATACCCTTGGCCATGGCACTTCACACTGGGAATAAAAGCCCCCCCATTCCCCAGGAGCTAAAAACCACCAAATCCTCTCTTTCCACTGTTTCTGTCCCACTTCAGTCATAGAATCAATAAGGTTAGAAAAGACCTCAGAGGTCATCAAGTCCAAGCTGTCACCCAACACCTCCTGACTAACTAAACCATGGCTCCAAGGGCCACATCCAATCCCCTCCTGAACACCTCGAGGGATGGGGACTCCACCACCTCCCCGGGCAGCACATCCCAAGGACCAATCTCTCTTGCTGGCAAGAACTTTCTCCTCACCTCCAGCCTGAACCTCCCCTGGCACAGCTTGAGACTGTGTCCTCTTGTTCTGCTGCTGGCTGCCTGGGAGAAGAGCCACCTGGCTACAACCTCCCTTCAGGTTGTTCTAGACAGCAATGAGGTCTCCCCTGAGCCTCCTCCTCTCCAGGCTAAGCAACCCCAGCTCCCTCAGCCTCTCCTCACAGGGCTGTGCTCCAGACCCCTCCCCAGCTTTCTTGCCCCTCTCTGGACACGCTCAAGCATCTCAATATCCTTCTTAAATTGAGGAGCCCAGAACTGGACACAGGCCTCAATTCCCACTTCCTGGGGCAACAGAAGCCTGAATAATCCTTGGGGTGGGGTTGTTGTGTGCGTGTGTGTGTGAGTGTTTGCAAGTGTCTGGAAACTTCTGATGTTTTCAGCGTTCTCGCCTGCTTCCAGGCTCACGTCCCCCCTTTGACAACTTGAATGTAACTGGGAAGAAGCAGCCAGGGCAAGATCCTCCCGAGGTGCCACTTCCCCTGGCTTTGTTTGCTAATTAAAGCCCAAGCTGACACAAGAGGAGCCACATGCTCACGGTGCATAATTTTTGGAAGAGGCAGCCGCAGCCTCGGAGTGAATTTCACACTCGCGCAGGCTCGTGTCAGATGCTGCCTGCTCGCTCTAGTTCATGAGGGGCCATTTATATTCCAAATGTAAAAATAACTTGGAGCTAGCACATTCCATTAATAAATTAGGGCTAGGATTTTGTGTTTTCAAAGGCTAGGGGAAGGTATAAATAGACTTGCTAAAAACGGCTGAGACGCTGTTGGAGTGTTTCTCTTTCACCTGCTTTTATCCCAGGCTCTGCTTCCACTCTGCCTCCCCTGTCCAGCCCAGGGTCTGGCTCTGAAGTCCCCTCCCACGATGTTGTCACCTGGGAGAAGGTGTCTGGACCTTGCCAGGCTGGAGAGGTGGGTACAGTCCAACAGGATGGCATTCAACAAGTCCAAGTGCCAGGGGCTGCACATTGGCCACAGCAACCCCAGGCAGTGCTACAGGCTGGGGGCAGAGTGGCTGAGAGCAGCCAGGCACAGAGGGACCTGGGGGGAGTGGCTGAGAGCAGCTGAACATGAGGCTGCAGTGTGCCCAGGGGGCCAAGAAGGCCAAGGGCATCCTGGCCTGCAGCAGGAAGAGTGTGGCCAGCAGGAGCAGGGAAGTCCTTCTGCCCTGTGCTCAGCACTGCTCAGGCCACACCTTGAGTCCTGTGTCCAGCTCTGGGCTCCTCAGCTTAGGAAAGAGGTTGAGCTGCTGGAAGGTGTCCAGAGAAGGGCAAGAAAGCTGGGGAGGGGTCTGGAGCACAGCCCTGTGAGGAGAGGCTGAGGGAGCTGGGGTTGCTTAGCCTGGAGAAGAGGAGGCTCAGGGGAGACCTTCTTGCTCTCTGCAACTCCCTGCAGGGAGGTTGGAGCCAAGTCTCTTCTCCCAGGCAGCCAGCAGCAGAACAAGAGGACACAGTCTCAAGCTGTGCCAGGGGAGGTTCAGGCTGGAGGTGAGGAGAAAGTTCTTCCCAGCAAGAGAGATTGGCCCTTGGGATGTGCTGCCCAGGGAGGTGGTGGAGTCCCCTTCCCTGGAGGTGTTCAGGAGGGGATTGGATGTGGCACTTGGAGCCATGGTTGAGTTAGTCAGGAGGTGTTGGGTGCCAGCTTGGACTTGATGATCTTCGAGGCCTTTTCCAACCTTACTGATTCTGTGATTCTATGATTGTATGGCTGTGGGGGCCACCAGGAACCCAGTCCCCACCTCATTCACTGATTGAAAGGTCGTGTTGAGGTCTCCAGACCATGGTAATCAGCTGTGCAGTGCAGTCCTGGTGTTTGAGAGCCCAGCTGGAGCAGCTTTCTGTGCTGCTGGCTCTGAGGGCACCCTCCTCCCTGCAGTGGCTTCAGCTCCTTGCTCCTTGGGTGTGTGCCCACACTGCAGTGCACATTTCAGAGCTCTCTGTTCCATTTTGAGTTGAAAAATAGTAGCTAGCTGGGCTGATGTGAGAGATGCCAGGAGAGCTTTTCTGGACTTAGAGGACAGGTTTCAGTTTCATTCATTCTCATCATGAGAGACGGAGCTCTGGAGCTGGGACAGAATCCCCAGGTCTTCCAAACCCCAACCAGAGGAGTTTGCCAAACTCCCTGCCCCAGACCAAAGGATTTCCTTCCCCATAAAGAGCCTCATTCAGAATGCTGAAACCTTTTCCTTTGAAGCTTGACCTTTTCAAAAGACCAAATTTATTTCCATGATGGAATTAAAATAGCTGCAGAAAGCTTCTGCGGAGTAGGAATTTCTGTAACCCCTCCAACGCTCTGACGGTGTCTGACTGCTGAGGGCTGAGCAGGGGAATTTTCCACCCAGCAGCCCATTGCCACAGGAAGCTTGGCCTGCTTGTGCTGGACTCCCCCACCCCTTTCCAAGGTGCCTCTGTTCGGGCTTGCAGTAGTCACAGTCTCACAGAATCACCAAGGTCGGAAGAGACCTCGAGGATCAGCGAGTCCAGCCTGGCACCACAGACCTCATGACCAGACCATGGCACCAAGTGCCACATCCAATTCCCTCTTGAACACCTCCAGGGATGGGGACTCCACCACCTCCCCAGGCAGCACATCCCAATGGCCAACAACTCTCTCAGTGAAGAACTTTCTCCTCACCTCCAGCCTAAACTTCCTCTGGCACAGCTTGAGACTGTGTCCTCTTGTTCTGCTGCTGGTTGCTAGAGAGAAGGGCCCAACCCCCACCTGGCTCCAACCTCCCTGCAGGGAGTTAGAGAGATGTAGTGAAGAACTTGTTCCTAACATCCCATCTAAATCTGCTCTTCCCCAGCTTATAGCCATTGCCTTTCATCCTGTCCCTGCAGGCCTTTGCAAACAGTCTCTCTACATCCTTCCTGTAGCCTCCTTCAGGTACTGGAAGGTGGCTTTTAGGTCTCCCTGTAGCATTCTCTTGTCCAGGCTGAACACCCCCAGCTCCCTCAGCCTGTCCTTGCAGCAGAGCTGCTCCAACACTCTGATTGTTTCTGTGGCCACACCTTGAGTCCTGTGTCCAGTTCTGGGCTCCTCAGCTTAGGAAGGACATTGAGAAACTTGAAGGTGTCCAGAGAAGGGCAAGAAAGCTGGGGAGGGGTCTGGAGCACAGCCCTGTGAGGAGAGGCTGAGGGAGCTGGGGTTGCTTAGCCTGGAGAAGAGGAGGCTCAGGGGAGACCTTCTTGCTCTCTGCAACTCCCTGCAGGGAGGTTGGAGCCAGCTGGGGGTTGGTCTCTTCTCCCAGGCAGCCAGCAGCAGAACAAGAGGACACAGTCTCAAGTTGTGCCAGGGGAGGTTCAGGCTGGAGGTGGGGAGAAAGTTCTTCCCAGAGAGAGTTGTTAGCCATTGGGATGTGCTGCCCAGGGAGGTGGTGGAGTCCCCATCCCTGGAGGTGTTCAGGAGGGGATTGGATGTGGCACTTGGAGCCATGGCTTAGTCATGAGGTCTGTGGTGACAGCTTGGACTCGATGATCTTTGAGGTCTCTGCCAACCTTGGTGATACTGTGAGACTGTGCTAATACTGTGCCCTTCTCTGGACCCTCTCCACCAGGTCCAGGTCCTTGCTGTGTTGAGGGCTCCAGCCCTGCACACAGTACTCCAGGTGAGGTCTCCCCAGAGCAGAGCAAAGTGGCAGAATCACCTCTCTGGATCTGCTGGCAGCGCTGCATTAGATGCAGCCCAGGATGTGATTTGCCTTCTGGGCTGCAAGCTCACCCTGCCTGCTCCTGCCCAGTTGCTCAGCCATCAGCACCCCAAAGTCCTTCTCCTCAGGGCTGCTTTCTAACACCTCCTCCCCCAGCCCCTATTGATAGCCAGGGCTGTTCTGGCCCAGATGCAGAACCCTGCACTTGCTCTTGTTGAACCTCGTGGAGTTCACCTGGGCTCACCTCTCCAGCTTGTCCAGGTCCCTCTGGATGCCACTCTGTCCCTCTGGTGTATGGACAACACCACACAGCTTGGTGTCCCCTGCACACTGCTGATGGTGCATTCAGTCTCACTCTCTCTGTCATTGATGCAAATATCAAGCAGCACAGGTCCCAGCACGGACCCCTGAGGGATACCACTGTCACTGCTCTGCCTCTGGGCTTCAAGGCATTGAGCACCACCCTCTGTTGGTCAGCAGGCTGATGAATTCCTCCTCCTAGAAGCTCTGGGGTTTTCCTTTAGATAGCAGTTTCCTTTGACAAGAACCTACTTGCAGCCCAGAACCCACAGAGGTGAGGTGGGGGCCAGCACAGGGATGCTGCTGAGAGGGTAGCCATGGGTTAAAGGTCCTGACATGTCAGGCACTGAAGCAAATCCTTCCACAATCATTGCCTCACTCTAAATGTATTCCAAGGCAACAAGTGAGGCAGGGTGGCTGGGGCTTGGCCTCTCCATGGCTAATTTCAGTAAACAAGGTGTAGGGCAAAGCAGTGAGAGGAGAGGAATCCAGTGAGGTTCTCTGGCCCTCTCTTGGTTTGTACTTCCTGGGCAGTGCCAAGGTGCCAGGAGGAATCTTCTGGCAATGCAGCCTGCAGCAGAAGCCATGAAGGCTTCCTCTGCACACATTTGTGAATGGGGACACTGGCAGTGGGTGCTTGCAAAAGACAGCCAATGTCTGTGTTGGCTGACAGAAGGAGGTGTGACATGAGCAAGGCAAGATGCTCTCCTCCCTCCTCGCAGGAAATCTCAGCCTTCCTCCTGCACAGGCTGGAGGAAGCAGAGGGATGTGCTAATGGCCTTCTCCTGGAGGCTCTGAGCTGAGGCACATCTGAGCTGAGGCACATCTGAGCAGCACCCTTCTGGATGGAGGTGAGTAAGTTCTGCGTGGCAGTGAGTCAGCACAGCTTGTGCACCGCCGGACAGGCACCAAGCCCTCCCGGAGCTGTGCTCAGACACTACCTGCAGCTGGGGTCTCGTGCCTGCCAGGTGAACCTTCTGGCCTTAGGAAGACTCCATCCTGCTGGATCCCAGAGCTGGTGGCACTCTCTTCATGATTCAGCCTTCTCACCAAAGGCCACTTCCCTTTCAGGAAAGGGTCACAGCTGAAGCACCCAGGGTGGTTTAGGTCCCAGCCAGGGGAACGTGCACTTCACACAACCCATTCACAGCCCAGCCTCTCCCTTTCCTGTTAGTGCTCTCTGTGGAGGAGGTAATTGCTTTGAAAGCAGCCCTCCTGAGACACCCCAGCGTGTGCCCAGGACATCTGTGGAGCTGTCTGAGGGCACAGGGCTGTTCTGTGGGTGCAGCACTGCAGCAAGGCTGCAGCTGGGGAGGGTGTGTTGGGTCTCAGGTCCTACTCCCTGTTTGGGTTTAGTTGCAAGCCCCTGATGATTTGTTTGCCCTCTGCCAGTGACATGCTTGGCTACCCCTGCATGCCCATCTTCCACTGGGTGCCTTGCTCAGAAACACACAGGAGGTCTCTCATCAGCCACTGCAGTGGTGCCTCTGCCTAAATATAGCTTGGAGCTCTTGCAGCCCCAGGTTGTATCCCAGATGCTCAGCTTCTGGCTCCGGGTACCGCAGGCTGTGCTACAGCAGCTCCCTCTGCTCTGCCTGATGTCAGCAAGGCTCCCAGGGGCAGGGAGGGAGGCAAAAGCTGTCTCTGGTGGCTTTGTGTTCTCCTCAGCAGCCCTAGGAAGCTGACCAGGGCTTACCTGCAGGTTTCCATGAGTCAAAGTGCCCCCTCCCCTCTGTGCCCCCCAGGGGGTGAGCTCCGCGGCGAGGCAGCGCGGTGCCCGATTGCAGCAGGGCAGACCAACAAAGAGTGGAAATTTCCAGCCTTTGGCTGAGGTTGGGTTATTGGGTTTGTTCCTTTGGTATGTAAAATAGCAGTGGAGTGAGGAGATGGGAAGCCAGAACAGTCAGTTGGAAGTCCTGGTTTGATCCATTTACGTGTCTGGTACAGTGCACGTTTGTCATAGTATCATAGCACCAGTCAGGGCTGGAAGGGACCACAAGGATCAGCCAGCCCCGACCCCCCTGCCATGGGCAGGGACACCCCACACTAGATCAGCCTGGCCAGAGCCTCAGCCAGCCTGGCCTTAAACACCTCCAGGGACAGGGCCCCAACCACCTCCCTGCACAACCCATTCCAGGGCTTCACCACTCTCATGGGGAAGAACTTCCTCCTCCCCTCCAGCCTCAATCTCCCCACCTCCAGCTTCATTCCATTCCCCCTAGTCCTAGCACTGCCTGAGATCCTGAGCAGTCCCTCCCCAGCCTTCCTGGAGCCCCCTGCAGATCCTGGAAGGCCACAATGAGGTCACCTGGGAGCCTTCTCTTCTGCAGACTGAACAGCCCCAACTCCTTCAGTCTGTCCTCACAGCAGAGCAGCTCCAGCCCTCTGCTCCTCCTCCTGGCCCTGCTCTGGACACCTTCCAGCACCTCCAGATCCCTCTTGGAATAGGGGCTCCAGAACTGGAGGCAGTACTCCAGGTGGGGTCTCCCCAGAGCTGAGCAGAGGGGGAGAATCACCTCCCTTGCCCTGCTGGCCACACTTCTCCTGCTGCAGCCCAGGCTCTGGTTGGCTTTCTGGGCTGCAAGTGCACACTGAGAGCTCCTGGTGAGCTTCTCCTCCCCCAGCACCCCCAAGGCTCTCTCCTCAGGGCTGCTTTCCAGCCAGTCCCTGCCCAGCCTGGATTTGTGCCTGGGATTGCCTGCACCCAGCTGCAGGACCCTGCCCTTGGTCTTGTTGACCCTCCTGAGGTTGGCTTGTGCCCACCTCTCCAGCCTGCCCAGGTCCCTCTGGATGGATCCCTTCCCTCCAGCTGTCTGCTGCACCACACAGCTTGGTGTCATCAGCAAACCTGCTGAGGGTGCACTCAGTGCCACTGTCCATGGCACCCACAGGGATGTTGAACAAGCCTGGGCCCAGGGCTGATTCCTGAGGGACTCTGCTTGTCCCTGGCCTCCACTGGGACATGGAGCCATTGACAGCCACTCTTTGGGTGCAGCCATCAAGCCAGTTCCTTATCCATCTAGTTCCTCAGCCCTGCCCTTCTGCTTTGCTTACTGTGGGAAACAGTGAGGAAAAGGAGAAAAAAAAAGAAAGGAAGGCAGAAAACCTTCTCCCAAACATTTCACAGCAAGGAAAATAACCCCAAACAACAAGCCATGAATTTCCCCTCTCTAGAGGAGCAGTGGGTGTGGGGGGGTTGTATCTCAGCCCTTCTGAGCTGGGTGCAGCTCTGTGGGGATGAACATGGTGCATGACATTCAGATTTAACTGCATCAGATCTCTAGCTCCTGCCCTTTGGCCTGCTGCAGCTCCCTTCTGTTGCCAGGCTCTCTTTCAGAAGTGGGGAGGGGGGAAAACCCAACCCAACCCAACCCAAAGGTTTTGAATGAGCCAAGGAGAAGCTGGAGAGCAGGCAAACTGCTGCCTGGCTTGCTGGCATTTTATTTCCCCACCAGCCCCCCCTCCACAGCATTCAGCCCAAATGAGGTCTTGGAGAGCCCCAACCTCTCAATCTGCACAAAATCACCCAGGGCAGGCAGGTTCCATGCTTAGCTTCTGCTCCTAGGGTAGGGTAGGGTAGGGTAGGGTAGGGTAGGGTAGGGTAGGGTAGGGTAGGGTAGGGTGGGATGGGATGGGATGGGATGGGATGGAAGGAAGGAATGGAATGGAATGGAATGGAATGGAATGGCATGGCATGGCATGGCATGGCATAGAATAGAATAGAATAGAATAGAATAGAATAGAATAGAATAGAATAGAATAGAATAGAATAGAATAGAATCAACCAGGCTGCAAGAGAACTTTGAGCTCATCCAGTCCAACCTCTCCCCCAGCACCATCTGATCAACTCAACCATGGCACCAAGGGCCTCAGCCAGGCTCTTCCTAAACACCTCCAGGGATGGGGACTCCACCACCTCCCTGGGCAGCACATCCCAAGGGCCAATCTCTCTTGCTGGCAAGAACTTTCTCCTCACCTCCAGCCTCAACCTCCCCTGGCACAGCATGAGACTGTGTCCTCTTGTTCTGCTGCTGGCTGCCTGGGAGAAGAGCCCAACCCCCACCTGGCTCCAACCTCCCTGCAGGCAGTTGCAGAGAGCAAGAAGGTCTCCCCTGAGCCTCCTCTTCTCCAGGCTAAGCAACCCCAGCTCCCTCAGCCTCTCCTCACAGGGCTGTGCTCCAGACCCCTCCCCAGCTTTCTTGCCCTTCTCTGGACACCTTCCAGCAGCTCAACCTCTTTCCTAAGCTGAGGAGCCCAGAGCTGGACACAGGACTCAAGGTGTGGCCTGAGCAGTGCTGAGCACAGGGCAGAAGGACTTCCCTGCTGCTGCTGGCCACACTCTTCCTGCTGCAGGCCAGGATGCCCTTGGCCCTCTTGGCCCCCTGGGCACACTGCAGGCTCATGTTCAGCTGCTGTCCCCCCACTCCCCCCAGGTCCCTCTCTGCCTGGCTGCTCTCAGCCACTCTGCCCTTGGCCTGCAGATGTGCTAGAGCTGGGTGATGCTTCCCTGATGTCTGCAGGGTGCTGTCAAACTGTGTTCACAGAGCCTCCCTGCACACAGCTGCCCCCCAGGGAGCGGTGCTGCAGGGTGGGAGGCAGTGCAAGAGCCCAGGCAGGCAGTGCTGCTGGGAAAGCCAAGGCTGTAAAGCAGCTTCACCCATTCTCTCCCCTGTGCATGCAGAAACAACTTTGCCACTTTCCCTTGAGGAACTTCCTTTCCCTTGCTGCCTGCTGAGCTCTGCTTTCCAGGCAGTGGTGCAGTTTTGCTGAGGAAAGTTATTGACCAAGCCAACCCCAAAGGCCAAAGCTGAACAGAGGCTCATGGTTCATATTGTGTGTGAGAAATATCACTCCTCTTGGACTCCTTCAGGAGGCTTTTGGACCTGAGCCTCATGGCACAAATGTTTTCTTCACCAGCTGCCCTTGGGATTTGTGTTTATGGTGCTCTGGGCAGCTCCTGGGTTAGGCTCTGCTGCCCTGCTTTAGGGATGAGCTTGATTCTCAGTCTGGAGAAGAGAAGGCTCTGAGGAGACCTTCTTATGGCCTTCCAGTGTCTGCAGGGGGCTATGAGAAAGCTGGGCAGGGACTTGTGAGGGTGTCAGGGAGTGATAGGACTGGGGGGGATGGAGCAGAACTGGAAGTGGGGAGATGGAGATTGGCTGTGAGGAAGAAGTTGTTCCCCAGGAGGGTGGTGAGAGCCTGGCACAGGCTGCCCAGGGAGGTGGTGGCAGCCTCCTGCCTGGAGGTGTTTGCAGCCAGGCTGGAGGTGGCTGTGAGCAACCTGCTGTGGTGTGAGGTGTCCCTGCCCATGGCAGGGGGTTGGGACTGGCTGAGCCTTGAGCTCCCTTCCAGCCCTGACAATTCTGCGATCACAAGGTGCTCTGTCCTTGCATGAAGGAGCTCTGCAGCTTTGCTAATGGCCTGGCAGAGCACTAGCTCTGGGGATTTCTTGTTAAGAGGCTGGCAGTTTATGGTTGCTCCCCCCCTGTGTATTCTCTAGATGCAGTTGAACAGCTGGAATTGTTCAGCTGTAATTGAAACTGCAATTGTAAGATGCTAATTTGTGAAGTTTGAACGTGCTAATTAAAGCTCATCTCTCTGAGCCCTGCTCCACTTCCAGCCATGGGTGGTGTCTGAGGGGCCCTGGTGCTTCCCATGAACTGACCAGGCTCTGCAGCCTTGCTGCTTCCCTTCAGCTCTGCTCCATCACTGCTGTTCCTACTGCTGAGACCATCCTAAATAATTCACTGCCTCTCCCTGATGGCAAAGCAGAGCTGTCATGGAGAGAGGGCTGTGTCCTGCTCTCCTTTCCTTGGGGACACTGCCACACGGTGCCACTGCCACACGGTGCCACCCAGCTCCAGGACTCTGCACTTCAGAAACTCTTAGAATCACAGAACTGTCAGGGTTGGAAGGGAGCTCAAGGCTCAGCCACTTCCAACCCCCTGCCATGGGCAGGGACACCTCACACCACAGCAGGTTGCTCACAGCCACCTCCAGCCTGGCTGCAAACACCTCCAGGCAGGAGGCTGCCACCACCTCCCTGGGCAGCCTGTGCCAGGCTCTCACCACCCTCATGGGGAACAACTTCTTCCTCACAGCCAATCTCCATCTCCCCACTTCTAGTGCTGCTCCATCCCCCCCAGTCCTATCCCTCCCTGACACCCTCCAAAGTCCCTCCCCAGCTTTCTTGGAGCCCCCTGCAGACCCTGGAAGGCCACAAGGAGGTCTCCTGGGAGCCTTCTCCTCTCCAGCCTGAGCAGCCCCAGCTCTCTCAGTCTGCCCTCTTGGGTTGGCTGGAGCCAAGTTCTCTCTCTTCCTCATCTCTCCACCAGCCTTGACCACCCTCTTTCAAAACAAAACCCTCTCCTTGGTCTTCCAGCAGCTTTAGGCTACATTTTCCCTAGGAGCTGCCTGGAGGTCTCATCTCCTTGGGGCAGCAGCTCTCCTGGGTTTGAAGCTCAGCCTTTTGATTCCTCCTGGGCAGTACCTGAGAGAGGCAGGCAGCAACCTTTACCAAACCTGCCTCCCCCGGGGGCTGTGCAGCACCCGAGGTGCTGGTAAACATTTAATCTCCTTTCAAGCTGCAGAGCTGCTCTCTTCCACCAGCCCCTACCCAACGTGCCTCTCCCGGGGAGCCGGCCACTTACATTAAGTAGGAATAATTGGCTGCCGTCTGTGAGAGGAGGTCTGTGAGAGGCTATTGTTTTGCCTTTTGTTTTTTAAAGCAAGCTGGGAGGCAGCTTTAAATCCGGCTGTATTGCTGTCGTTCTTTGCCCTCCTGAAGTAATCATCTGTCTTGAGTGTGTGTGTGCGGGGGGGGGGGGAGAGGAGGGGGGTTGGAAATGAAACAATACCGAAAAGCCCAAGGTCTGTTCTTTGCCACTCTGTGGAGGAAGTGGAAATGTAATTAAAACTGCAAATAAATCTTCAGCACATTTAATACCTGAGCTGAAGAGCTGCATTCGGCTGTAATGGCAGCGCTGCCTCCCCAGTCACGCCGCACCTGACGTGGGTGAAGGTTGCCTGAAGCTGAGGGGGTGGGGGGGGAGTGGTGCTGAGCTGCTGGTAAGAGCCCCTGGGGAGTTTTGGATTTATGGATAACGTGTTTAAAGAGAGGTTCAGAGGCTGACAGGGATCCAGGCAGGGCAGGTCCTGCCTGACCAACCTGAGCTCCTTCCATGCCCAGGTGATGCCTGGGGGATGTGGGGCAGGCTGGGGATGGAGTCTGCCTGGACCTCAGCAAGACCTTTGCCACCATCCCCCACAGCAAGCTCCTGGCCAAGCTGTCAGCCCCTGGCTGGGACAGCAGCTCTCTGAGCTGGGTTAGGAACTGGCTGGAGGCTGAGCCCAGAGAGTGGTGGTGAATGGTGCCACAGCCAGCTGGCAGCCAGGCACCAGTGGTGTGCCCCAGGGAGCAGTGCTGGGCCCTGTGCTCTTTAACATCTTCAGTGATGATCTGGAGGAGGGGATGGAGTCCAGCAGCAAATTTGCAGCTGACAGCAAGCTGGGAGCAGATGTTGGTCAGTGAGAGGGTAGAAGGGCTCTGCAGAGGGACCTTGCCAGGCTGCACAGATGGGCAGAGGCCAACAGGATGGCATTCAACAAGTCCAAGTGCCAGGGGCTGCACTTTGGCCACAGCAACCCCAGGCAGTGCTACAGGCTGGGGGCAGAGTGGCTGAGAGCAGCCAGGCAGAGAGGGACCTGGGGGTGCTGATGGACAGCTGCCTGAACATGAGGCAGCAGTGTGCCCAGGGGGCCAAGAAGGCCAAGGGCATCCTGGCCTGCAGCAGGAAGAGTGTGGCCAGCAGGAGCAGGGAAGTCCTTCTGCCCTGTGCTCAGCACTGCTCAGGCCACACCTTGAGTCCTGTGTCCAGCTCTGGGCTCCTCAGCTTAGGAAAGAGGTTGAGCTGCTGGAAGGTGTCCAGAGAAGGGCAAGAAAGCTGGGGAGGGGTCTGGAGCACAGCCCTGTGAGGAGAGGCTGAGGGAGCTGGGGTTGCTAAGCCTGCAGAAGAGGAGGCTCAGGGGAGACCTTCTTGCTCTCTGCAACTCCCTGCAGGGAGGTTGGAGCCAGGTGGGGGTTGGGCTCTTCTCCCAGGCAGCCAGCAGCAGAACAAGAGGACACAGTCTCAAGCTGTGCCAGGGGAGGTTGAGGCTGGAGGGGAGGAGAAAGTTCTTGCCAGCAAGAGAGATTGGCCCTTGGGATGTGCTGCCCAGGGAGGTGGTGGAGTCCCCATCCCTGGAGGTGTTCAAGAGGGGATTGGATGTGGCACTTGGAGCCACGGTTCAGTTAGTCAGGAGGTGCTGGGTGACAGCTTGGGCTTGATGATCTCTGAGGTCTTTCCCGACCTGACTGATCCTGTGATTGTACCCTCTGAGGGCAGGGTGAGTGGCTGGCTCCTGCTAAAGCCAAGTGTTCAGAATGCTAAAGCTGCAGCTTTGGTGATCCATTTCCTCTGCAAACGAGCAGCCCCAGGGCATTTGTTTGCCTTGGTGATCTCCTGCTAAATCGAGGGCTTGCTTCCTCTGCCTTGAGGTGGCTGCAGAGAGGAGAGGTCCCTCCCACCCTTGCCCGGCCCTGGTGCCACCCGCTGTGCCCCGGGGTGAATGGCTGCGTGGGGACAAAGGCAGTGACGAGGCAGGAACTGAGCTCGAGGGGGAAACTCGGTTTTGGGGGTGGGTGAGACTGCCAGATGTCCCCCAAAGCAAGACTTCAGCTGTTAGACCCCAGTGTCTGTAGGGGGCTGTGAGAAAGCTGGGCAGGGACTTGTGAGGGTGTCAGGGAGGGATAGGACTGGGGGGGATGGAGCAGCACTAGAAGTGGGGAGATGGAGATTAGATGTGAGGAAGAAGTTGTTGCCCAGGAGGGTGGTGAGAGCCTGGCACAGGTTGCCCAGGGAAGTGGTGGCAGCCTGGCACCTGGAGGTGTTTGCAGCCAGGCTGGATGTGGCTGTGAGCAACCTGCTGTGGTGTGAGGTGTCCCTGCCCATGGCAGGGGGTTGGAAGTGGCTGAGCCTTGAGGTCCCTTCCAGCCCTGACAGTTCTGTGATTCTGTGTCTTCCACAGGCTCTCCTCTCCTGCAGGCATTAGAGAATGAGGCTTTGTTGATGCCTTTGGTCAGCAGTGGGGCCTTGGAGTGCAGATTGCTGTCTTGGTGATATGCAGAGGTTCCTTCTGAAGGCTTAGAAGCTCTGCTCTGTGTCTGTCTCTGGGCAGGGATCTCCAAAAGGCTTAGCAGTGTGTGGCAAACCCAGAGACTGAGAGGTGTCTTGGTAGAGATGCTCAGCTGCTCCCTCTCACTTTATTTCTCTCTATTACCTTCTCCCATTTGATTATTGAATGTAAAATGTCCTTGGCCTTGCCTTGCCTTGCCTTGCCTTGCCCTTGCCTTGCCTTGCCTTGCCTTGCCTTGCCTTGCCTTGCCTTGCCTTCCCTTCCCTTCCCTTCCCTTCCCTTCCCTTCCCTTCCCTTCCCTTCCCTTCCCTTCCCTTCCCTTCCCTTCCCTTCCCTTCCCTTCCCTTCCCTTCCCTCCCCTCCCCTCCCCTCTCCCAGCTGAGGTCAGGCTGTTGGAGCCTTTCTCTGGCAGTAAAGCTCACTGGGGACATGGCAATGGTGTCTTGGAGGGCCGAGGGAGCCGGAGCTGGGACAGCAGAGCCTGTCTGCTGCAGAGGTCTTTTGCACAGCTGCTGACTAGAGGCTGGGCAGAGGAGCCTCTGGACTCCAATCCACTTCAGTTTGCTGAGCCATGTTGTTCTAAGATAATTACAGTGTTGATTGTGCTGATTGCCTGTGCTGGGGCTGCTCCAGTTTGCCTTTCCTGGCGTAGCTCCAGGATCGTCCCTGGGCTTCTCTGGCCGTTCAGCCTTCCTTTGTAATTAAAACAGAGAGTCCCAAAGGCCTCCTGAAACTGCTGTTGGGCACCAAGGATGAGCTGCGTGCCACGCTGTGCCCCATGGGCCCTGGGGCACTCCTCTGTGGGCAGCCCAGGTGCCAGGCAAGGGCCGGGGGCAGGGTGGCAGCGGCGCAGGGCTGCTGAGCCGGCAGGCTGGGGCGCCCCCCGGGCCCAGGGCACCGTCCTGCTGGGCACACCACTGTGCTCTGCAGCAGGGCACTGCCAGCCCCTCACCCCAGCTCCACCCCAGGGCAGCTCAGCAGCCAGACTCCTCACCACCTCCTGCTGTTGGCAGAGGGCTTGGCTCTGAAGCCTGGCAGTTCGAGCTGCTCCTGCAGGGCTTGGGTGGAGCTGGGAGCAGCTTGCAGCAGCTTTGGGTGGCTCCAGGTCAGCAGCTGCTGGACCAAAGGTCTCACCTACCCGGGACAGCAGCTACAGCTGCAGCTGGTGCAGCTGGCTGGGTGAAGATCACAAGAGAGGCTGAGAGCCCTGGGGCTGTTCAGTCTGGAGAAGAGAAGACTGAGAGGGGATCTGATCAATGCCTATCAATATCTGAGGGCTGGGGTTCAGGAGGGAGGGGACAGGCTCTGCTCAGTGGCATCCTGTGACAGGACAGGGGGCCATGGATGGAAACTCCAGCACAGGAGGTTCCACCTCAACAGGAGGAGGAACTTCCTCACTGTGAGCATCACAGAGCCCTGGAGCAGGCTGCCCAGGGAGGTTGTGGAGTCTCCTTCTCTGGAGCCTTCCCAGCCCCATCTGGATGTGCTCCTGTGTGACCTGTGCTGGGTTCTATGGTCCTGCTCTGGCAGGGGGGGTAGAGTTGATGATCTCCAAAGGTCCTTTCCAACCCCTGACATCCTCTGATCCTCTGATTTGGCTCTGAATGAAGATCCTGGGCCAGAGATGCCTCAGCACTGCGGGGTCTGTTGCCAGCCTTCCTTGTGCTCACCTTCCTTTCCCTGCACTCTGCACCAGGAGGGCTGTGGAGCAGGATTTCATCGCTCACTTTTCAGCCTCCAGCTGTGTTCTTGGTGTGTGCAGTTCAGCCAGCCCTGGTGACCCAGCTGTGCCAGCACTGCCTGCTGCTTGGTGGAGGCTGCAATAGAATCCCCCTCTAATGAAGGGTAACCTAATTAACAGGAGTGCTGGGCAGGATGG